>NC_042615.1:296417160-296642813 GCF_901001135.1 Rhinatrema bivittatum
GCTATTTTTACCCCTTATACAGTAAGGGGTAATAGCGCGTTGAAAACGTGCAGCCAACCCCCCCCCCCCCCCCCCCCCGAAACTAATAGTGCCCGCAACATGCAAATGCATGTTGATGGCCCTATTAGGTATTCCAGCGCAATTCAGAAAGTAAAATGTGCAGCCAAGCCAAGTTTACAGAAAAGCAGGAAAAACAGTTTTTCTGTACACCCTCCGACTTAATATCATAGCGATATTAAGTCGGAGGCCCCAAAAATTTTTTAAAAATTAAAAATTTTAAAAAAAATGTTACATCTGCCCGTGGCCCGCGGGTCAGAAGACGGATGCTCAATTTAGCCAGCGTCCGTTTTCCGAACCCGTGGCTGTCAGCGAGTTCGAGAACCGACGCCAGTAAAATTGAGCGTCGGCTGTCAAACCCGCTGACAGCCACCACTTCTGTCAAAAGGGAGGCGCTAGGGACGTGCTAGTGTCCCTAGTGCCTCCTTTTTCCGCAAGCCCTAATTTACATACCTGGGCTTTCTGTATCGCGTGACCAGAAGAGTGGCCTGTGCACGCATCAGGAGAGTGGGTGCTTGCTGGCTCTCCCGTGCGTTTTTCTGTATCGGCCTGTTAGTGTTGTAAAAAAAGGGAAAACTATTGATAAGGGATCGGAATATTGCTTACACAGAGTATCATCAATGTACACTGGCAAGTGTTAGCCAAGCTAACTAACATGATTACAAAGTCCCTGCCTTAGACTACGGTAAGTTTCAGGGAGGTAAAGCAACTCATTCAGTCTCACATAGTAGGGCCTTATTCAGGAAAGATTCTTTATCCATAGACACAGATTGGGAAAATGTCCTTTTTGAATAAGACCCAGTGAACAGTGGAAAAGGGACTCAAGCTGATATCTCCAGCTGTTCAGATATTTGCCATAACCAATTCTCTACATGGCTAATCCACATATAACAATGGAAAAGAAGAGAACTATTGAAAACAAACAAGCAAAAATGGAGTAAGTGAAGTGAAAGCTTAGAGCTGTGTGTATTAAGAGGTAAAGAGCAGGGTCATAAAAGCATATTCTTGCTTCCCATACAAAAACAGAGTCTAACAACAGACTCATCCAGTCTATCCCGTGGGAGTACTGCAGTGAGGACATTCTGTATGCAGCATCTTGTGAATCTGTTGACTGAGATCGGATGTGAGGAGGATGTGGTTAAGGAAGTTAGCGTAGCTGGGTTTAAAAAAGGTTTAGACACGTTTCTGGAGGAGAAGTCCATAAATTGTTATTAACCAAACAGACTTAGGGAACAGCTATTGCTTATCACTGCATGATAGCAGCATGGGATCTATTTACTGTTTGGGTACTTGCCAGGTACTTGTGACTTGGATTGGAAACAGGATGCTGGGCTTGATGGCCCTTTGATCTGACCCAGTATGGCAAATTTTATCTTCTTATGTTCTAAATCTTCCTGTTATAGACCTGCTGATTTTATGCTCCAATTAATATGCTCATGAATAATGTACATGAACAAAGTATGGCTTAGTCGGTGCACCTTTTCACTCTTTATTTTTTAATAATTTGTGCTGGGTATATGATTGCCCTTTCCTATCCTTTCATCCCAAGAATACATTTTTAACCTAGAAACGTACATATATTGCCTTTTAACCTAAACCTCCTTCTCCACTTGCAGTTTGGTTTGATTCATGAGGTGCATGAGTAATAGGGAAGTGGGAGAAAGTGAAAGAACCATTGATGGAGCTGGAGAGAGGAAGGGAGATAGGGGAAGAGAATTAGGGATCAAGCTGGTGAGAAGGCATAGCGGTCCAGGAATCGAACTGGAGCATGGGGAGAAGAAAGAACGATTATTGTACTGAGGTTTTCCCCTGATCCAGTAAGTGGATGCTCTCTCATAGTGTAATGTCACAATGCTGAGCTCCCCTCAGTAACTGATAATCCCCCATAATATGATGTTACTAGGCTGGAACTGATGCTCTTCCATAGTGTTCATGCTGCACAAAAAATACTTCCCTCAATGTGCAAGCAAGGAATCCACTTTCTAAGAATCCTTCCTTTCTTCTTCAGTGGTGCTCAGATGCAAGAAATGGGTGTGTCAGAGCTGTGCCGTTAGGGATGCAAGTGTCAACGTGTCTGACTGTTACTCTTGTGGGTTTTGTGGGTCAAAATGTAGCTCATGTTCACGGAAGATGTATTGGGAGGAGGAAGAAAAAAAACCTCCACAGTTTGCACTTAGACTTTCAACAGCTTCAGTGGTATCAAATTGCAGAACATATGTTTACAAGTTACTGCAAAATCCAGGGCTTTAGAGGAGCTGGACACTTTGAACTTAGAACTAGAATGATAAGAAAGGCACACAATGTAATTCATCTAAAATCCACACTCACTGCTCACCCTCCAATTTAGTAGTCACCTTATCTGCAAACCAACTTGGGCCTGGTTTATTAAGCTTTTCCCCCACAAACACAGAATGGCAGAAAAGCCTTAGTAAATCAAGCTCATAGTAACATAGTAGATGACAGACGATTCAGACCAATTGGCCCATCCACTCTGCCCAGTAATTCTAGACTACATTACTAAGGAAATATGTGGCTGGATGGGATACATCCTAGAATATTAAGGGAGTGTTAAAAGATGTTCTGACAGGTCCACTGATGGATCTGTTCAATTGATCTTTGGAGATAGGAGTGCTTCCATGGTAAGGAGAAGGGAACATGGACCACCCCACCTTAAAAAAAGACATTTGATTGCTGTACTATATTATGAATAATAATGCTTTTATGGTGCCAAAAAGCAAGTTTGGGTATAATAATGTTATCATTCTGATGGCAATTTCCAAAAAACATTTACTCTGTATGTGGCCACTCTGTATGTTGGTAAAAGTATGCGCATTGTTCCACAACATGAGTACGTTTATCCACATTTTCATAGAAGTATTCCCAAGATAGAGTAAGGCCGGCGGAGACAACAACATATGTAGTTTTGCATTTTCAAATCTATGCATGTTGTTTTGGCTGAATAAAACATGTGCAAATCTCTGTGGATACTTTTTACAGGTCCCTTTTCAAAGGGAAAGATATACTTGTTCTTTCTTTTTTGAGAACTGATGCAAAATCCACAGTTTAAAAACCTTCCCACACAATTTTGAAAATTGCCCCCTGTATGTACTAGTTTTAGTATGTGGCAAAATCAAAGTTGCAATGTCAGGAAATTCTGCATATTTTGTATGTAGTTTAGATGTTTTTCTATATTAAGCATTCCTGTCACAGTTACCAGGATAAATATTACACTAAAATTCAATCAAATTTTTTCCTCCTGCTAGAGGTGCATGAAAATGGCTGCTACCACCCTAGGTAGCAACCTCCCCAGTACCTACCTGGCTAGGTACTGGGGAGGTTGTAGTATATTTGCATACTTCTCCCACCTGCCTTAGTGATTTGACTTCAGAAGTCACCACAGCCCAACTTGGGCCTCAGCTACTGTCATCCCTCACTCATTGAGCAAGCCTTCAAGTACTGAGGAGGCTGCAGTACATCTACATACTTCTAGCTCACTTGGTAGAATTCAGTGAACACCCCAACCCACTTGGGTTTCCACCAGCTGGCCAAGAGATATCAATTACCTCAGAATAATAGATTTTTCTCTCTGTTTCCTATGGCTCCAGTATATCTACTCTTCCTGATGCTAATCCTCTCTAATCTTATTCCCTGCTGCAAACCACTACTAACATCAAATCTACTGTCCCTGTTCCCATTCTTTATACAATTCACCTCACCAGCTATTCTGCTTTCTGCCCTGTCCACTTGTTCTTTCATTCAGACATCTCCAATCTAGTTGAAAGCATCTCATCCTCGTCACTGTGGTAATACTTCCAATTTTCTTCTCTGTATTCTTCAGCTCCTCCTCCTCCTCTCAACTAGGAATTTCAATCTCAATCCTGACCCTTCAAGGCAATTTTCATCCACTGTGTATACTAGCATGATACTCCTCCAAATTTATCCCACTCTATTCTCCTCTTCCCTTGCACTTCTCATGACCTCTCTGGAATGCATGATTTATTCCAACAAACTTACTTACATTCATGACCTCTTTATCTATTATCCTACTAGCCGTTAAGCCCGTAACAACGGGCTACATTAACATTTTTTTTTAGTCCATTTCCGTACCCCTCATTCTTCCCTCCCTCCCCTCATTCTCCCTCACCCTCCAGTCCCCCTCCCCTCCCCCCTCACTCTCCTCCCTCCCCCCTCCCCTCACTATCCTCCCTCCCCCTCCTCTCACTCTCTCCTCCCCCCCCCCACTCTCTTCCCCCTCCCCCTCTCCTCCCTCCCCTCCCCTTCACTCTCTCCTCCCTCCCCTCACTCTCTCCCCCTCCCCCCTCCCCTCAGTCACTCTCTCCTCCCTCCCCTCAGTCACTCCCCCTCTCTCAGCTCATTCACAACCCCTTCGGATGGCGCAGACAAGATCTCCGGGGGAGGACCCTCCCTCCCTCGCGCGCGCCGCCGCCGCTACTGCTACTGCTCCTCGCCGTCACTGCCGCCTCCGCTACTGCTCCTGCTCCTCGCCGTCACTGCCGCCTCCGCTACTGCTCCTGCTCCTCACCGCGCCATTTTTGTTACAGGCAAGCTCTGACCTACGTGCTGCCCGCGCATGCGTGGTAGATTTGCTCTCTACTGCGCATTTGTGGCACGTCGGTCAAGCTTCATTTATCTAGTAGATTCATCTCCTCACCTTGATTGAGAGTTGGCTTTCATCTGAAGACTCTGCTTGTGTTACTGCTCTCTGTCTTGGAGCTTATCCTTTCTCCCATACTCCTCACACAGTAGGCCACGGTGATGATGTTAGAGTGCTGCTTTCTCCCTTCTATAAGTTTCAACCCTTTCTTTCACCTTAGTCCCACTCCTTTTCCTCCTTACAGGCCCACTCCACCTGTTCACCCCGTTATCTCTCTGTCATTTATTGACCCCCCCCCCCTGATATATCCCCCCTCCTCCTTTATCTGTGGAGAAAGAAAAGGTTAAAAGTAAACCTGTCTCTTAAATGCAGCCAAAAGTATGGAAAAAAAGAAAACTCCAAAACCTGGTTTATAGAAATTTAACACAGCCAGTAAGAATTTTAGCAGAGTTCAATGCTATATACAAGATTGCAAGCTTTTATACCCTGAAGTATAATGTGCTCCAGTCCTAAAGAAAGGGCTGCAGTGACCAACAGGCCAGAGAAGAATAAAGAAACTGTGCAGTTCTTCTGAATTATAAAGAACATTAAAACGTTCATTAGCTGCTGTAAGCAGGAACAGGATTGTCACCTTAGCTTAACAGTACTAGCTGGTGGCAGAGAGGGGAAACAAAAAGCATCACAGAATATCTACTGAAGCCACAGCACAGTGAACATAACTGCTTTTTAGATTTAAGCATCAAGGAAGTAAAACTGAAATAACTTAAGAAGAGAGTATCTGCAATTTAAAGTGTATGTATCTGCTTACTCACCAAACCCAACTAGCTTTTATTAGTGGTAGGGATTCACTGATTATCCTTTCATTTAAGTAGTTAGTGAAACAGTTCAACAAGCTGACGTGACATAAACTAAGGATACATAATATATTTCAGAAGATTCATGGAGATAGGAAGGTAGTCTCTCTTTTTAAGTTCTTTAAAGAGTAGGTAATAGGAAGAAAACAGATTAATCCTTTGAGATCTTGTTCCTGCTAGCGAATCCAAGGCTCGAACTCTAGCCACACTCGTCAGCTACAATGACAAAATACAGCTGTGTGTACAAACTCTCATCAACTAGCAAAGGTAACAGGCCTGATAGAGAAAGAGACAGTAGGATACCAACACAGACATGGAAAGGAGAGGAGAGAGAAAAAGCATTAAAAAACACCAAACTTAAGAAAGAAAAGGAAAGGAAACATTAAAATAGAACATACATATCTGCAAGTTAGCATCTCAAGAGTTCACATCTTTGAAACAAAAGAGT
Organism: Rhinatrema bivittatum; assembly: GCF_901001135.1. NCBI lineage: Eukaryota > Metazoa > Chordata > Amphibia > Gymnophiona > Rhinatrematidae > Rhinatrema > Rhinatrema bivittatum. The sequence goes on from NC_042615.1 coordinate 296,423,135, forward strand.
ACACAAAGAATAAATTCTCAAGATTATAGCACGGTTGGAAAGAATAGAGAAACAAGAGTGTAGCGTTATCTGACTGTATTAAAAGAAAGTGCACTTATTTTTCTTAAAAGTTGTGTTTTAACATCTGAACATACTTGTTGTTTTTTTCAGTAAAGTCATTTTTTAATTTACTAACTCAAAAGGAGAATCTATTCTTTCACCTTATCCCTGTTTCTCCCTCAGACCGGGGGCATTGCTGGGTGGGTTGAGGGCCTTTGTCCTTTCTGGGGTAAAAAAAGCCATCAAGCTGTGTTTCCTGTGAGACAACAGAAGACCTTGGAGTTGGAACAATAAGACATGATTACACTACAACAACAACAACAACACCCTCAGCCATGATAATAGCGAGAGACATCTTCACCACAGGGCTCATGGGTAGACAAGGTCACACCCTATTCATATATTATTATCCACAGGGTAGAATATTTTTGTAAATTGGTTTGTATTTCACTGTTTACCAATGCTTGCAAATGTCTCTTTTGAACCCTTTGTGTACAAGTCTCTTATTGCTGTACTGGATTCTGCAATAATAAAAGCAGTTTTGTCTTACTTCAGTGTATTTGTTGGATCACAACAGAAAAGGGTTGGGTGCCCTCTTGAGATTTCAGGGACAGTTTCCCTTAGAAGTCTATTCACAGAGGGAGAATCCATCTTTATATAGATCACACCCATGGGTGGGATTATATAATTTATTATGCACTTTTATTGATTGTGTTTTATTTGATTTTGTAATCCACTTTGAAGGGAGTGGTAGTTCCTGTAAAATGGAATATAAATATGTTAATTCAATTAAAATGTAATTATCTTTCACCACTGTCACAACACCCATATAACTCCTCTTCTCAAGTCACTACATTGGCTCCCTATCCGTTTCCACATCCAGTTCAAGCTCCTCTAACTCACCTACAAGAGTCTTCACTCTACAGCTCTTCAATACAATTGTTCTCTTATCTCTCCCTACACCCCTCCTCTTGAACTCTGCTCATTGGACAAGTAATTCTTATCTCTGTGCCTTTCTCCTACATAGCCAACTCTCGACTCCATGCTTTCTACCTTGCTGCACAGTATGCTTGGAACAGTCTTTCTGGATTAATGTTTCATGCTCCTTCTCTAGCCTTATTCAAATCCAGTCTAAAAACCCACCTTTTTGAGGCTGCTTTTATATCTTAAGCTCCTATTATCCTGCTTACAGCCTTATTGATCTTAACAATTTCTTAATAAATGAAATTCCTAAAATATTTTTTGCCCTGTATGTTTGTCTTGATTAGACTGTAAACACTACTAAGCAGGCACCGTCCCTTATGTGTTTTTGTACAGAGCTATATACATCATGTAGTACTACAGAAGTGAAAAGTAGTAGGGATGTGAATCGTTTTTTGACGATTTAAAAAATCGTCCGATATTTTTTAAATCGTCAAAAATCGTTAGAGTGTGCGATATAATAGCAATTTCCCCGATTTATCGTGAAAAATCATAAATCGGGGATTTGGGGGGAGGGCGGGAAAACCGGCACACCAAAAAAAACCCTAAACCCACCCGACCCTTTAAAACTAAACCCTTACCTTCCCCCACCCTTCCGAACCCCCGCAAAACATTTTACGAGTACCTGGTGGTCCAGTGGAAGCCCCGGGACCAATCTCCCGCTCTCGGGCCATCGGCGCCATTTTGATGCCACTAATAAAAATGGCGCCGATGGCCCGATAAAAAAAACCCACCGACCCTTTAAAAATCGACCCCTTAGCTTCCCCTACCCTCCTGACCCCCCCAAAAATGTTTTAAAATTACCTGGTGATCCAGTGGGGGCTCGGGGAGCGATCTCCCGCTCTCAGGCCATCGACTGCCACTAATAAAAATGGTGCCGATGGCCCTTTGCCCTTACCATGTGACAGGGTATCCGTGCCATTGGCCGGCCCCTGTCACATGGTAGGAGCACTGGATGGCCGGCGCCATCTTTAAAGATAAGGTAAGGGCAAAGGCCAATCGATGCCATTTTTATTAGCGCAGTCGATGGCCTGAGAGCGGGAGATCGCTCCCCGTGCCCCCACTGGACCACCAGGTAATTTTAAAACGTTTGGGGGGGTCAGGATGGTGGGGGAAGCTAAGGGGTCGGTTTTTAAGGGTCGGAGTGGGTTTTTTGTTTATCGGATCGAGCACAGCCGATAAACAAAAACCCAATCGGGCTGGACGATAAAAATTTTAAGATTTGAATCGGAACCGGAACCGATCAGATTCCGGTTCCGATTCACATCTCTAAAAAGTAGTAGCAGTAGCAGTATAAAGCACAGCAAATGGAGTTGGGATCATAAGTTAGTGCAAATCATTTGTCTTGTAAGTAGCATTTAAGCATATTTATAAAAAAGCATGGCCCTAGTTCCCAGCTATGTCACGAACTGTTGTATTTTCTTTTTTTCTTTTGTAGGAAACAGGTTGATGTTACTTCTCTTCAGTAATGTTGCCAACTTATAAATGTTAAATTTCCAAACACTTGGAGATGCTGTTTAATATCTTCACTGATGGGGTTTATGTACATGCAACTGATCTTGCCAGTTTTCAGCATTAGAAAAACACAGAAATATAGAATATAATAACAGATAATGATCCATCTAGTCTGCCCAGATTACTTCCTGCTACACTACCATAGACCCCAGTTAATCTCTGACTTTGAACATAACAACATGCCATACTAAGTCAGACCAAGGATCCATCAAGCCCAGCATCCTGTTTCCAACAGTGGCCAATCCAGACTATAAGAAACTAGCAAGTAGCCAAAAACTAAGTCTATCTCATGCTACTGATGCTAGTAATAGCAGTGCCTATTTTCTAAGTCTACTTGATTAATAGCAGGTAATGGACTTCTCCTTCAAGAACTTATCCAAACCTTTTTTAAACCTAGCTACACTAACTGCACTAACCACATCCCCTGGCAACAAATTCCAGAGTTTAATTGTGCTTTGAGTGAAAAAGAACATTCTCCGATTAATTTTAAATGTGCTACATGCTAACTTCATGGAGTGCCCTCTAATCCTTCTATTATCCGAAAAAGTAAAGAACTGATTCACATTTACCCGTTCTAGACCTCTCATGATTTTAAACACTTCTATCACATCCCCCCTCAGCCGTCTCTTCTCCAAGCTGAACAGTCTTAACCTCTTTAGTCTTTCCTCATAGAGGCATTGTTCCATCCCCTTTATCATTTTGGTTACCCTTCTCTGTACCTTCTCCATCGCAACTATATCTTTTTTGCGTTGCGGCCACCAGAATTGTACACAGTATTCAAGGTGCTGTCTCACCATGGAGCGATATAGAGGCATTATGATATTTTCCGTTTTATTCACCATTCCCTTTCTAATTTTGATTGCCACAGCACACTGAACCTATGATTTCAACGTATTATCCATTATGATGCCTAGATCTCTTTTCTGGGTGGTAGCTCCTAATATGGAACCTAACATCATGTAACTGTAGCATGGGTTATTTTTCCCTATATGCATCACCTTGCACTTATCCACATCAAATTTCATCTGCCATTTGGATGCCCAATTTTCCAGTCTCAGGTCTTCCTGCAATTTATCATAATCCACTTGTGATTTAACTACTCTGAATAATTTTGTATCATCTGCAAATTTGGTTACCTCACTCATCGTATTCCTTTCCAGATCATTTATAAATATATTGAAAAGCATGGGTCCCAGTACAGATCCCTGAGGCACTCCACTGCCCACCCCCTTCCAATGAGAAAATTGTCCATTTAATCCTACTTTCTGTTTCCTGTCTTTTAACCAGTTTGTAATCCATGAAAGGACATTGCCACCTATCCCATGACTTTTTACTTTTCCTAGAAGCCTCTCATGAGGAACTTTGTCAAACGCCTTCTGAAAATCCAAATACACTACATCTACTGGTTCACCTTTATCTTCATGTTTATTAACTCCTTCAAAAAAGTGAAGCAGATTTGTAAGGCAAGACTTGCCTTGGGTAAAGCCATGCTGACTTTGTTCCATTAAACCATGTCTTTCTATATGTTCTGTGATTTTGATTTTTAGAACACTTTCCACTGTTTTTCCTGGCACTGAAGTCAAGCTAACTGGTCTGTAGTTTCCCAGATCGCCTCTGGAGCCCTTTTTAAATATTGGGGTTACATTAGCCACCCTCCAGTCTTCAGCTACAATGGATGATTTTAATGATAGATTACACCTTTTTACTAATAGGTCTGAAATTTCATTTTTTAGTTCCTTCAGAACCCTGGGTGTATACCATCCAGTCCAGGTGATTTACTACTCTTCAGTTTGTCAATCAGGCCTACCACATCTTCTAGGTTCACCGTGATTTGGTTCAGTCCATCTGAATCATTACCTATGAAAACCTTCTCCAGAACAGGTATCTCCTCAACATCCTCTTCAGTAAACACCGAAGCAAAGAAATTGTTTAATCTTTCCACGATGGCCTTATCTTCTCTAAGTACCCCTTTAACCCCTCGATCATCTAACAGTCCAACTGACTCCCTCACAAGCTTTCTGCTTCGTATATATTTTTAAAAGTTTTACTGTGAGTTTTTGCCTCTATGGCCAACTTCTTTTCAAATTCTCTCTTAGCCTGTCTTATCAATTGACTTCTTTGAAATTATTGGTCTTCTATACTTCTAGACCCAAAACACCACAGAGCAGAAGTACTGCACTTCAATAATATCCAAACACAAGAGTGCAGAAAGGAGTTAGTCCAAACCACAAGATAATTCAAAAAGCTCTAAGGAGCACGAGATTTTTATTCATTTTTTCAAGCGGCAACTCCACTGACTTGCAATCACACCACAGTTTAGACCGCATCCCCCGACACGGTCCCGTGTTTCGCCAAGGGCTGCATCGGGGGGGAGCAACAGAGTTATCAAAGGCACTGTAAATAAACATACAAAGGTTAGGACATAGAGCTGCAATTTGCCGACACATTAATTCTATTACAATTTCATCGCATACCTGAATGCAGAACAGTTTCAAATTTGGCAGGGAGAGTGTCCATCTTGAATGCAGACAGGTATTTAAACCTACTGGAGTGAGCGCGAAACTCAGGTTGACAGGTCACATGGTCAGAAGGGGCCAATCACAGTGGCCCCCGTTCCTGAGGCGCAACTAGCAGTGCAAACAGCAAGTCATCTCTGGTGACCCCACACACTTTATGTGAAAAGATGCCATTCGAGTTCCCGGTTAAGCCCTTTCGGAGCTACTGTGTCAAGGCGGAAAATCCACCTCTGCTCAATTCTACCCAACTGCTCATTATAGTTTCCACCGCGAGAAGAGCGGGGGACAACCTTGATAATGCAAAAGACTAAGTCGGAAAGAGTGTGTGACTGTTGAGCCCAATGTGTGACTAGGGGTTCATTTTCGCGAGAATTACGTATATTTGAGCAATGCTCAATAATGCGAGTTTTTATCATTCTAGTAGTTTTTCCCACATAGATTAAGGGACAAGGACAAGTAATAGTATAAATCACCCCTCTCGAAGTACAGTCCGAGGAAGCCCGAAGTGGAAACACCTCTTGTGTGATGGGATGTATAAAAGATGACTTGCTGTTTGCACTGCTAGTTGCGCCTCAGGAACGGGGGCCACTGTGATTGGCCCCTTCTGACCATGTGACCAGTCAACCTGAGTTTCGCGCTCACTCCAGTAGGTTTAAATACCTGTCTGCATTCAAGATGGACGCGCTCCCTGCCAAATTTGAAACTGTTCTGCATTCAGGTATGCGATGAAATTGTAATAGAATTAATGTGTCGGCAAATTGCAGCTCTATGTCCTAACCTTTGTATGTTTATTTACAGTGCCTTTGATAACTCTGTTGCTCCCCCCCCCCCGATGCAGCCCTTGGCAAAACACGGGACCGTGTCAGGGGACGTGGTCTAAACTGTGGTGTGATTGCAAGTCAGTGGAGTTGCCGCTTGAAAAAATGAATAAAAATCTCGTGCTCCTTAGAGCTTTTTGAATTATCTTGTGGTTTGGACTAACTCCTTTCTTCTATACTTCTCCCATATTTTCTTGAACTGTTATTGTTTTTGTCTCTATATTTGCACTGAGAGGTTGTTCCATGTCCACCACCCTTTCTCTGAAGAAATATTTTCTGATGTTACTCCTTTGGAACCTTATATGACCACTAATTCTCAACCTTCTTTACTTTGATAAAAATTTGCTTTTGCCAGCCTAGGGGCCAAACTATTGTTTTGTAAAATATTTTAGGCCTCTGATGAAATCATGGACTGAAGTCTATGTGAATGGCACAAAATATGGGGCAGATTTTAAAAGGGTTACGCGTGTATATTACGTGCGTAACCACAAAAATCTGCTCCTGCGTGCGCCGAGCCTATTTTGCATAGGTCCGGCAATGCACGCAAACCCCGGGATGCGTGTAAGTCCTGGGGCTTGAAAAAATGGGTGGGGCGTGGGCAGGGTGTGGGCAGTCCGGGGCGGGACGTGGGCATGGCCAGAGGCCTCTCCACTGCCGCTAAGCCCGGGGATTGCGCTTGCCTCTGGGCAGGCGTAAATAAAAAAATAAAGGTGGGGGGGGGGAATTAGGTAGGATTGGGGGGCAGAGTAGATAGGGGAAGGGAGGGGAAAGTGGGGGGGCAGATGGAAAGTTCCCTCCAAGATTGCTCCAATTTCAGAGTGGCCTCGGAGGGAACGGGGAAAGCCATTGGGGCTCCGCTAGGGCTCGGAGCACGCAAGGTGCACAAGTGTGCACCCCCTTGTGTGCACCGACCCCGGATTTTATAACATGCGTGTAGCTGGGCACGCATGTTATAAAATTGGGCGTAGATACAAATATTTGGCCCAGGATGTATCCAGTGCTTACTGAATGTTAAGTAGCTACAAAGTGCACACTATGCTGTATAATTTGTGGGAGGATCGAAAGCTTATCTGCAGCTGGAAGACTAAAATTCAGGGCATTTCCGAACATTTTAGCCTTCTCTCTTTTTGCTCTAAAATCTTTACAATCTGGAAAAAAATCAGGACAATTGGCAATCCTGTTCTTCACTTGCCTACTTATTAATGAAAACATGTCTCAGAATAGGAAGCAATGTCACAGAATAGGAAACTTCTTGGATGAAAATATTGCCATGCTCTAACCCAATCAAAGTGTTAAGTGTGAATGCCTACAAATTTTAGCCACAAAATTGTATAGACTTGTGGACTATGTGCAAAATTTTCAATAACATAGAAACATAGAAATGACGGCAGAAGAAGACCAAACGGCCCATCCAGTCTGCCCAGCAAGCTTTCATATTTATTTTTCTCATACTCTGACCGCTGAGGTCAGGGCCCTTATTGGTAACTTTTTTGTTCTAATTTCCTTCCACCCCCGCCATTGATGTAGAGAGCAGTGCTGGAAATGCTTCAAAGTGAAGTATCAAGACTAAGGGATAGTAACCGCCGTCAGAAATCGGGGGCTCCCCCAAAACGATAGGAAAACCCCATGTTATTGATCGTGGGGGTTCTCTTATCATTTTGGGGGAGGGCGGGAAAAACGGCACACAAAAATAACCCCTAAACCCACCCCGACCCTTTAAAACTAATCCCTTAGCTTCCCTCACCCTCCCAACCCCCCAAAAAACTTTTTACAGGTACCTGGTGGTCCAGTGGGGGTCCCTGGAGCGATCTCCCACTCCCGGGCCGTTGGCTGCCACTAATCAAAATGGCGCCGATGGCCCTTTGCCCTTACCATGTGACAGGGTATCTGTGCCATTGGCTGGACCCTGTCACATGGTAAGAGCACTGGATGGCCGGCGCCATCTTGTGCTCCTACCATGTGACAGGGGCTGACCAATGGCACCGGTAGCCCCTGTGACATAGTAAGGGCAAAGGCTATCGGTGCCATTTTGAAAACTGGCAGCTGACGGTCCAAGTGCAGGAGGTCGCTCCCGGACCCCCGCTGGACTTTTGGCAAGTCTTGTGCAGGTCAGGAGGGTCCCCCAAGACTTGCTAAAAGCCCCTGGTGGTCCAACGGGGGTCCAAAGTGCAACACTGGGACCCCGCGAGAGAGGGGACACACCTGAGCAGCCACAACTCCCGTCATTGTCCTGCTAGTTGTGTGTGAGTTAAGAGTTCGGGAAGGGAAGGGATGCAAGGGAGAAGCTGTTCTACTGCCACCAACCACTTTCCAGCTTCTTCGGTTGTGTCTTCGGCCCGTGAGTAAATGGGCAAAGGATAGCTATGCGGGGGAGGGGGGGACAAGAAGGAGTGAATGGATCAGGAATAGCTATGGGGAAGGGAGGGAAAGAGTGAATGACCAGGGATAGTCTCGACTTATCCACGGGTCATAGCAAATTTCTTCATTTTGGGGCCCAAAAATTGCCCTAGACTTATCCATGAGACATATACATGAGTATATACGGTAAATGATTGATTGAGAATTCCCGGAGAACCTTTATTCAGTCATGGGTCAGTTGTACTTATGATAAAGAGGCAAAGACAAATACCATTTTTGAAGTTTAATGCAATTACATTTTTTTGCTTCTGAATTGAACTGGAGCCAAATCTTTAGCACTCTTGCTTTTTTTCTATATTGATTTTGCAAGTAAAAATACTGATATGTTATTTATCTGGCCCCACTGGCTCAGATAATTAGAAAATTTGATGTGAGGTATTACATCTAGGCAGACAATGTCTAATTGTTTACTCCCCTGAAGTCATATGACATGTCATTCGTTAAATTGTTTTCCACTTGCCTAATTGAAATCTCAGACTCGTTCTTAGGCAGTAAACTGAAATTGAATGGGTAATAATCCAAATTATTAGAGTTTTGTCCCTCTTGCCCAATTCTTCATATTTCTTGTGTTTCCATAGCTGTCTTTACTGGCATTGTTATCAGAAAATGTAAGAAATCTAAGGGTAATCTGGAATAATTCTTTCAATTTAGAATTCCACATTAGTGAACTAGCAAGGAAAGCTTTCATTAAGTCAAGGATTTTGTTTCATTTTACAGTGGTAATTGCTGTGTTTATTCTGTGATATGTTTCATATTTTAACAATGTCTGAATTGTACACCACTTTGTTGATGTTGCACTGGTGGTGGACCCTTGGTCCGAGGTGGGGTTGATGCTGTCTCCTCCATCGGGAGGCTGAGCAGACTGGGAGACAGAGGCCAACTGGAGCTTCACCAATACCAGCCCTCGCTCCCCGCAGGTTGAGCCCTTGGGTGCCGGGGCCGGCTAGTCTTAGGCGGGCCTCCGTCAGACGACTCCCAGTGGATGTTCAAAGTAGGCAGTCAGGGACCAGCAGAGATATTGAAGGGGTTTAGACAGGTCCAGATGAGGCAGGAATCCAGAGACCTGGGTGGCAATGACGGACCAGAGAGCAAGGATAGGAGTCGCCCAGGCAGTAAAAGGCCAAAGCCTAACAAGGCCAAGTCCAAGGAGATACCAGAGGCAAGGTCAGGAACAGGCTGGAGTCAGGGCAGGTGGCAGAGCTAGGCAAGGTACAGCGGAGCAAGGGTCAAGGCCAGTAATGAGTCCAGAGTGTAGTCCAACAAAGCAAGGGTCAAAGCCAGTAATCAGTTCTGAGCATGGTCCAACGAAGCAAAGGTCAAAGCCAGTAATTCCAAGGCAAAGGCTAGGTAGGAACCAGGATCAGAGTCAGGAACAGGAACCAGGAACGAAGTCAGGCACAGGAACAGACAACGGAGTACATGACTAGCGTGGAGACCTGTTGCCAAGGCAAGGAATGAGTAGCGGGCCCTGCCTTAAATAGCAGGGCCCGATGATGTCATCATCCGGGGCCATGGGTTAGTTTCCCGCCATGGCCCCTTTAAAGGCCGACGAGGCACGCACGCCTAGGAGGAGGCAGGAGACAGGATGCTGGACGGTGGCGTGTCCCCGCGGCACACGTGGGGAGACCTGCTGGGAGCCAGAGAGGTCTGCAAAGGAATCAGGAGCGACTGAGAAGGCAGCGGGGGTGCAGGAGCGCAGGCGGCTGCCCGCCGCCGCCAGTGAGGATGGCCCAGGTCCAGGAGCCAGGCGCCGGAGGTGAGTAGGCCCGGTCACGGGCCTGCCGCAGCCGGGACATGCAACAGTTGAGACTTTGTCAGAAAGGGTGCTTTATAAATTATTAAATTAAAATAATTACTGTGATACATTAATTGAACTATATCTTTCATTTTCCTGTCTGCATAGATCCTATCTCGAAATAAAGTAAGCACCCTAGAAAACCTTTGGTCACTGTGTGGAAATCAAGTTACTTGCTCTGGCTAGTCTTGCACTGTCCCCCACTGGAGGTTATAATCTCTGGGAAGAGCATCAAATTTATGTTAGCACATCAAGACGTGAACCAGCCTGAGTCAGGCACACCATAAAAATTTGTGATATATATATCATGACTCCATAATCTAAATATATATATATATAGGTTATGGAATCAGTTTTTAACAAGCCTCTCAATAGTGACTTCAATGTTTAGGCTATAGCTAGATAAATTGAGGCAGCAACCTAACTGCTTAGGCTGTGGCATAAAATGCTTTAACATAGTTGGCTAGATATAAGCCTGCTATATATGCTCATGGACATAACTTGCTAAACATAATCAGCCGTATTACCTAGCTAACAGGGTCATTTATCAAAGCGCGATGGGCCATTATTGCGGCGATAACATTTTAAATGAGGGAAAGGGGAGGGGTTAAGGTGGGCTTTAAAAAAATTTGGGGCCCAGTTGCGCTGTGGGCGATAATGTTTAACTCATTATTGCCGGCAGTAGCACCAGAAATAACTACACCTTTTGCAGGGGTGCTATGGGGGCGATAGTGTGCGGCGCGGCTGCAACTGCAGCGGGCAAAAATGCACCACCAAGATGTGGCCGGCTGCACACTATCGCCCCCCCCCCCGCCCCTTTTTTTTTTTCACGACTCATCATTCTGCTATAATTATAGCGACTGACCACACTATTCTCCCGGGAATGCCACATTTCGAGTGGTTAAATAAAGCCATCTAGTGAACATAAATGGCTATATTTAGCTGCTCAATAGGGGTCAATTTTCAGATAGTAAGGTCCAGTTACCTAACTGCCAAAGTTAAGAAACTAGAACCTTTTGAAAATTCACCACTTTTGAGATTAAGAAGCAAGTTAATTTGCATAGCTTGGTTACTCTGAAAACTGGACATATTTGCAACCATTGAAAAACCAGCGTTGTGCACTCTGGCTGAAAAAGGTTATTTCACTCAGTGCATAGTTAAGCTCTGGAATCCATTGCCAGAGGATGTGGTTACAGCAGTTAGTATAACTAGGTTTAAAAAATGTTTGGATATGTTTCTAGAGGAAAAATCCATAAACTGCTATTAATTAATAAGCAATAGTAGCTTGAGATTTATTTAATGTTTAGGTACTTGCCAGGTACTTGTGACTTGGATTAGTCCCTGTTGGAAACGGATACTGGGCTTGATGTACCCTTGGTCTGACCCAGTATAGCATATCTTATGTTCTTATGTTCTATCTGTATCAGAAGTGCCGCTAAGCCTGTGTTATAATTCTATTTGTGCTTGCATTAAAAATGTGTTGTACACTGAATTTCAAAGGAAAGGAACTGAGTGGCTGCATTCTTTTCAATGACTGTAATTAAAATGGTCTATTTGTTAAACTATTTCCTTGTTTTTTTTAAACAGCATATCTTCCAAGGCCTGCCAGTTTGGTGACAGCTGCACGACATAGACTTACATATGGTGGGTAATGTACAGCTAATACATGTAAACACCCAGGCGTTAACTTACTTCAAAGGAAATGATTGATGCCTACCCCCATGTCTTTCCAATTCAGCCAATCAGGAGTGTGCAGCTTAAGTGTGTGGGCATGTGATCCCAAGCAGTTTGGGTATTTGCCATGACTTTGCAAGATACATTTAATCCTGGTGGGGGGTGGGGCGGTGTGGAATTATTATTATTATTATTTTATTTTTTTTTTTTGGAAGGGAGAAAGGAGAGGGGAAGGTTAACAACTGCTGCGTTATTTCTGTTCTTCCCGCTGTTGTTAACTACAAGAATACTTCTGTCCTTCTACCCTGCTTTAATTCAGTTCTTGCAAATGAAGGACAGCAGCAGCAGCAGCAGAACTTAAAGAATGATGGAATTGAAGGTCCAGTCTGCCAAGCTAATTTGGCTACATATCAAAGCTCCTGGGTGTAACAAACTCTGAAACATTTCTGATTTGAATGCATGAGCTGACTTATAAAAACCTTTTTTCGATCGTGTGATTTATCATGGTCGCCCAGCTTCGGTAGTTGTTGGTTTCATAGAACCTGTTAGCAATCTGTCCCACCGAGACAGATAATGACAATAGGCTTGATTCACCCCCCCCCCCCCCCCCACGTTATTTGTCTTGGCAGAATACATTTAATTGTATCCTGAGTTTGAGAAAAGATTGTCAAGAGGCCCCTATGCAACTGGGAAATCTCTCTCTCTATCTTCTCCAAGGACCCCCCCCGCTCGCCCCTTTCCTTCTTTATTCAAATCAGCAGGAAGGCCCTGGGCCCTGTCGCTATCGATGCACAGTGCCTGTAGCACTGGAAACGGCAACTTGTTTTCCTTTCTCAGTCAGGCAACGATCATGAGAAAGTGATGCCACGCTGTGTCCAGCAATCCCGCCAGAGCAGTGAATTGCCAGCAGTTAAGGATTCCACATCCATCTGTCCTGCCTAGCCACAAAAGATAAGCATCCCACCTGCCCTTTGGTGATCACAGACAGCAGGCTTTAGAGAAGAGGCAGAGAGAGTCATCGCCAACTGTCACCCTTCTTCAGTCCCCAAATTTGTTGATTTGTGTGTGCACGGCACAGTAACCTGCAAGTGTAAAGGCATAAATCACTGACCAGCGCCGTGGCAACAGGAGGTGTGCAGGATGCATCCTGTGACAGAGGGCACTGTTACAATATGTAAGATGGATGTGTTGTAGAAGGGGGCAAGGGCAGGGCCGGTGCAAGGGGATTTGGCGCCCTAAGCGAGCCTTCTCCCTTGCGCCCCCCTGTTGCGCCGCCACCCCCCCCCCCCCCCCCCCCCCCCCCCCCCCGGTCTTGGCCCCGATTCCTACCTCATTCTCGATCACGCCCGCTGACTGTGTGGTTTTCTGGGTCGCGAGCAGGTTGGGTACTGCTCACAGCCTGCCAAATCTCCACTCCTCTTTGCCATCGCTTGCGGCCCGATATGGCTCGCACCCAGTGGTGCACTACGGGTCTTCGGTGCCCGGGGGCCAATGCATTTGTGTGCCTCTCCAGCATCCCCCCCTTAATCCTTCTTGTACTAATGTTTAAGGTCACAGAAAATCAGTGGCATCTCTAGACAGAAGAATTATTTTTTTGGGGGGGAGAGCCAAAATGACATTTCTTCATCACACCCACCTCTATAGCATGGATCCTGCTTTAAAATTGGTTATTAAAAAAAGTGTTAATAAAAAAGTCCAAAGGGTCTTCTGTGTAATTTTAAAAAGCAGGCCAGTTTCACACTTCTAGTAAAACTACTATAAAATTATTTGATAGCCTCATTCAACTAATTCTATATGGCTATGAGAGTGAAGTCTGGAATATACAGGAAGGGACAGAATGTCAATACAAATCCTGCACCTCCAGTTCTGTAACTTTGTGCATCCACTGAAATTCCCCCAAACAATGGAGCTTGGATGTTTCTCTTACAGCTCATCATACTAAAAGATATTTTCAAATGCTGGTGTCACCTCACAGTAACAGCAGCACAAACACCTTTCACTGTCATTGTGAACTAACACAAAACCTCGCAAAAAAGACACTCAAAATCTATACTGCAATCCCATTGTAACACAACAGTAATAACACCAAGGACTCAAACAACAATAACCCTACCTGTGAATAAGCAAGGGTAAATATTACACTGGGTCCTAGAATACCAATACACCACCTATTGAGGAAACAAAACAAACCCGATTGCTATAGATCCCTATACAGACACTACATGCTAGCAGAATCTCTCATCATGGTCACACACACAGAGCAGAGACAGACCCTCACCAAATACAGAATACAAAATAAAGGAGCACAAATTAGACAAAAACTGAAATGGAAACCCCAAGAAGCCAGACTCTGTGTATTAATAATGGAAAAACAGAACCACCATTCCTCATAAAACAATAAAATCAAGAAATATAAAGCATCAGTTATAATAGTAAAACCATACTAATAAAAGAATATTTTAAAACTACTGATAAATAGAATTTCTATTAATTAAAATCATATACATTTTTTACAATTTCCCAAACACCAATAAAATATTTCAAAACAGCACATATATCAAATAACACCCAATAATTAAAACTAATAAGGATTTTAAAAAGCCCCTGCTGTCCATGCATGGAAGCTCTTGATTTCCAGTCACCCTGATATTGTCAAGGATTAGAAGGTTATCCTCTCTCTCTCACACATACTCACATGTCCATTCTCTCTCACACATACACTGTCACATACATACATATTCATGCTCTTATACCCACCATAACCTCTCGCTCTCACAGACACTGACACACTCTCAGGTATAAGACACTCTCTCCCCCAACACACACTCCCCCCCACACACTGTTACACACCTGGATTTTCTCATACACACTCATGCTCTCACTCTCACTGGCTCCCTCACATACACACAAACACACACACCCAGGCAAGCTCCCAATCATTCTCACACTGAACCCCAGGCAGGCTCCCATTTATTTTCACACCATTCCCTCCCCATCCCCCAGGCATGCACACATTCATTCTCACACACACAGACCCCCAGGCAGGCACCAATTCATTCACACATACACATGCATCACACACAGGCAGGCACCTATTCTCACACATACAAACCCCAGGAAGACACCCATTCATTCTCATACACAGACACACCCTCAGGCAGGCACCCATGCATTCACACACATACACCCCCAGGCAGACTCCCATTCATACACATGCACACACTAAAGGCAGACCCCCTCTCTTTCTTTTGCCAGCAACCTCAGAGCCTCTCTCATTCCTCTGCTGCCACTGTCACTGCTGCTGCATGGCTATTGGGGATGCACTGATTGCTGCTACTGGCACTGAAGCCCATTCTGCTACCTCCTCTCTGCAGGCCCCGTGGTCTTCCACTTCCTCCATGCTGATCTCCTACATTGTGAGATCCGCATAGAGAAAGTGCTACTCTTATTCCCAAAGATTACATGTGCCAATCAATAAAAAGTAATTTTTTTTTTTTACTTTGCTGTCTGATCTTAATTTTCTAATCAGTTGGTCACAGTATTTTCTTTCCACCTATCCTTTCTTATTTTTTTTGCCAATTCCTTTTATATTGTCTTTTTCTCTATTTCTTTTCTCTCCATCTGTCTTCTTCCCTCAAAATCACAGTCAGGTTCTCATTCTCATATGCTTTCTCTCTCTCACACACACACACACACACAGGCTCTCACTCTCACATGCTCTCTCTCATACAATCATTCATACACACAGTCTCTCACTAGCATATGCTGTCTGACTCACACACACAGGCTCTCTCTCACTCCCACATGCTGTCTTGCTCAACCACAGGCTCTCACTGTCACATGCTGTCTCTCTCTCACACACACACAGAGGCTCTCACATGCTGTCTCTGCAAACATTCAGGTCCTCACTCCCACACACAGTCTCTCAACTCACTTTCACACACAATCTCTCAACTTATCTCATACATGCGCACACACACACACACCCTCAGCCACTCTCTCACCTCTGGGCCTCCTCTTCACGGGTCGCCGCAGGATGGGCTCTGCAGCGGCCCTGGTCTTCTCGGGCCGCCTGCGATGTGGGATTTGCAGCGGCCCGTAAGCGCTGCTCCTCTTCTGTACGTGGCTGATGCTCCTCTTCCTTCCAGCACGCGGCTGATGCTCCTCTTCCGGCACGCGGCTAATGCTCCTCCTTCCTGCCCGCGCGGCTCCGGCAACATTTTTGTTCCGGGGCCACGGGGGCAGGAAGGAGGAGGAGTATTTGCAGGCTTAGAGCGACCTTTTTTTTCGGGCCGTGGTGACATGAGGTCCACCACGGCCCTGCCAATCTTCGGTGGCCGTATGAGCCTTCTTATCGGCCACCAGCGGCTCGGCGCCCCCTAATGCTTGGCGCCCTAGGCGATCGCCTAGTTCGCTTAGTGTTTCCACCGGCCCTGGGCAAGGGGCTGTCAGGAGTGGGATGCATGAAGGCCGAGCCATGTCTATTAAGGTATGTCTGCAGGAGATGCATTGTACTGTATATGGCAGATGAGACTCCACTGACCAGTTCCCCTGGCCTTGCTGCCCTGTGTTGATGTATGGAAGGGGATTGTACAGTTACAGAAAGCAATGCAAAGGTTTAGGATTGCCTGGTGTGTGTAATGGAGAGGTGTGTCCTTTCATGGCAGGACAGTTACCAGTGAATGAGGGAGACAAAAGACTATGTAAATGGAATAAAGGGTTTCTCATATTTTGACACAGGCTAGTGGGAAAAAAAATGAAAGTAGCTAGGCAAGTTGTGATGCAGGAAGAACTGCTGGCATGCAAAGCCAGCCTGTGTCAAAATATGAGAAACCCTTTATTCCATTTACATAGTCTTTTGTCTCCCTCATTCAATTTCCCAATTTCTAAATAGGGCTATGTTTATGCCATTGTGATCAGTGCAACCGCAAACAGTGCCGCAGCTGAAAGGACCCTATTGTGATCACATCTGCACAGGCCTAAACGTAGGCCATTTGGGAGGGTGAGAGGTTGAGCCAGCTCCCCACCCTGGTCCAGCCAGCAGGAGAACAAGGCATAGGCAGTACCAAAATGGGCAACTTCCTCCTAAAAATTCCATGCCCCAGCCTTATTGCTTCCCCCTGCCCCTGGCAGGTCCTAGCTCTGTGTTTATGAAGAACAAGCACTGCAGCAGCAGGATGGCAGGGCCTGAAGAAGTCATATAAAGAGCTTCTGAGCCTGCTATTGTCTCTCCCATCTCCCATAGCCAGCTGGCTAATTCTGCTCTGGATAATCAATCAGCCATAAGAGGTGCCACAGCTTAGTAAACCCTGTGCTATTTTCCCCAGCAGTAAAATACCACCAGGAAAAACACCACGACTTAGCTGGCTCAGCAAATTCCTTGCGATGTCGGCCCTGGGCTGTGAGCTCCAAGTAAACCCCCTCATGTGTGGCCAAGACCTCAAGGGTCTCTCAAGACCCCCTGTTCCACCCCCATAGTGCCCCTTGAGGGGGACAAAGTCACCAAAATAAACTTTAAAGGCTAGTAAATAGCAGTGCAGGCCCTGCCCCCAAACCCCTCTCCTTTTTTAAAATTCCCCTCCCCCCCGGATGCCTACTCCCCCACCCTCCTTGGGCTTACCGATCTTGCTCTGGTAGTCTAGTGGGAGCCTAGAATGCTCTCTAGGCTCTGGACCCGGTGGAGGCCATTTTCCAAAATGGCGCCAGCAGTAACTATCATATAATGGGGAAAAAGCAAGCTATTGTCTAGCTGCTGGGTTCAGAACCTAGGGGGTGTTTCAGACTCCCACTAGACTACCACGGCAAGTTTGGCAAAATCCTTGGTGATCCTGTATACTCTTTTTAATGTATTTAAATATTTGACTTCCCCCTTATTCAAGAATGCCATGAGTTATGCAAATTAAAATGAAGGGGTTTGCTGAAGTTTATATTCATACAGGCATAAGTGGAAAAATGGAAATCAATTCAAGTTCTCTTTCCCTTTAGGGTAGATAGATGTCTAAACCTTTGCTCTCCAGACTCATTTTATCTTCAAAAAATTATCATAATTTAGTCCATATTAGTTAAATTCAGTTTGCTGCTTTCTAACCTGGAAATTGATAATACTTCACCACTTAGCCTGCATGGCTCAGTTCAGCTAATTAAACCGTGTGTCAGTCAGGCTACATCCAGACATTAAGCAGCTACACTCTTTCAAGGGAGCTGAATGTGAAGCTCTAAATCCCATTCCTGCATTCCATTCTACCATTAACACTCTGTGGATGGGAAGAGCTCTCCTCGTTACAGCAATAATTTTCCCAGATGCCAAAATGTCTTTCTGGTGAAATAGATTCAGTAGGATCTTTTTAAGTGTTATAAAGCTTATCAATATTATATATTTTTTCTACTCACCGGCATCTGAACAGTTGTTCTGTAGCTGAAATTATAGAACGTTTCCAGGACATTAAAGAATTCCACAAAGGTCTTTTTCAAATGAATACTCTCATAGAAAGGGATATTTGGCTGCTCTTCATGCTATTAAGAACAACTCTTAGTTGGAAAGGCCTGAAATAAGATATTCTTCAAAGTACTGAGGAGGCAGAGCCTGCCTATACTCTCCATTACCTGGGCTCTGCGCAACCTCCGGTCCCACCCCCAAAGGGTTATAATATTAATAACCCACCTGGATATATGGCTTGCATTCACCTTCCCAAGGTTTCTACCCTAAAGAGAGTATCCAGTTCAGAGCAGGAGTTAATCCTGGTTTGTCAACTGTTTCAGAATTTTGCATTTTGTGTAAATCCAAACTGTGCTTTGAAACCAGAATTAAAAAGCAAAGACTCAACCTACTATTTCTTATTAGCTGGAGTCTGGCTTCCACTATCATATGCACTGTGTGTATCTGGTCACAAGGTTTTCCTCTGTGGGAAACAAAATATGAGATTAGAAATAATCTAATGAGTTTGAAGGCTCCCAGAGCTCTAGTAGTCAAATGTCACTGAAATCCCCGTATTCTCTAATCCCTTGATCCTAGCAATTCTTGCATGCTAAAACTAAATAATAACTCTATGGCTGAGAAAGACACTTTACTGCTTAGAAAGGTTTAACTGATTCCTGATTTGCTTTAAGTGCAGCCAAAGGATCAGGACTTTAATAGATCTCTTACCCTGATTAGTTCATTCCACATCCTGTTTGGAGCTAGGGAATGGTCTCTATTTGGAATTCACTGCCCCAGGTAATTGCATTTTCTGTCAGCCAGCAGAGGGGCCGATGCAATATAAAGTGCGGAAAGAGTTTACTGGCATCGGTCTTCATAACTTGGCGGTGTGCCGAGTGGTTTTTTAAAAATTTTTTACTTAAGAAAAGAAGAACAGAAAAGGCGTTAATAGCATGCGGAGTGAAAGAGTAATAGCCTCATTCACATGCATTTGCATGTGATGAGCACTATTACATTCACTCCGTGTCTGATACGGATTAAATAGGCGCTAATCCCTCTATTGCATTAGGGGGTGGATTAGCGCCTATATATCCCGTGTCAGAGTGCGGTTTATACTGTGCGCTCGGCTGAGCGAACTGTATTGCATCGGCCCCAGAGACTTTACCCTTAGTGCATAGTACTACTGGGGCATTATTCAATCAGGCCGATTAAAAAAAATCTAAAACATTTTAAAAGATGTATTTCTAATATTGCATATCTAAATACCTGAGGATCGTCTCTTTTTCCTTATGTTGTACCGAATAGGTATGCTTACCTGGGAAGGGATTTCCAAAGAGACAGAATGAAATAATATATAATGTCAGTGCTTCTCCTGGCTCTGAGAATCATTTGAAGCCAAGCCATCATAAAGTAAAGGATCTTATGTGCGTGCATGACTATATTACGATCCACCTGTTTTGCCAGATTTGAGATATGTTTGTACCAAACCCCTTTGACAACCTTATTAAACATTGCTGCTCTTTCACACATTTTTTTAACGTACTATGGAGAAAGATTGCTATGTTTGCATTTATTGATGCACGTCTACTAATCAGTAACTACTGACTAATTGCTGACAAAATGATATGTGATTTATGACTTTCAGTTTATTCTATTATTTCTTTTCATGTATTCACAGAGCTTTTGACACTCTAGTCCAGGGGTGGGCAATCCTAGTCCTTGAGGGTCACCAACCATCAGGTTTTCAAGACATCCCTAATGAATATGCATCAGATATATTTGCATATAAGTGTCTCAGTTCAGCACTTCCCATTGAGTATTATGTTCAGTTCCAGTCACTACACCTAAAAAAGGATATAGCAGAACTACAAAAAGGACAGAGAAGGGCAACGGAAATGATTATGGGTAAGGATCAGCTCTGTTGTGAAGAAAGGTTAAAAGGGTTGAGGACTCTTTAGCTTGGAGAAGAGACAACAGAGGAGATATGATAGAGATTTATAAAATTATGTGTGGTATGGAACAGGTTGAAAGGAAATGGTTAGTCACACTATCAAAGGGTATTAGGACTAGGGGAAACACTTTCTGAAACTCACAGGTAGCAGATTTAAAACTAATTCAAGAAAGTATTTTTTCACTCACTTAAGCTATGAAACTTATCACTAGTGGTGTAACTGCGTTTAAAAAAATGTTTGGACAAGTTTCTAGAGGACAGGTACATACATAATTATTAGCCAGATTCTCCACCTCTTAATTCTTGGTGAGAACAACATGAAACCGACTTTCATACTGGGATTTGCCAGATACTTCCAGGCAGCCTGGATTGGCCACTATTGGAGACAGGACCCTAGGCTGGGTGGACCATTGGTCTGACCCAGCATGGCATTTCTTAGGCTTACTGCTCGATTTTAAAAGCCCTACACGCGCCAAAGCCGGGAGATATGCGCATGACTGGGCCCGGCGCACGCTGTGAAGATTTTAAAACCTGCGTGGGTACACACATTAAATATTTTCTCAGCAAAAGCTGTGGGGCGTGGGCGTGGTCAGGGTGGGGGCGTGGGTGGGCTGAAACTGCACCATGAAGTCTGTGCGTAAGTGTTTACATGCACAATCGCGTGCGCCAGGGTCCCCTACTACATAACTTTATTTTTGCAATGGATGGCGTGTAAGTCGTGTAACAAAATAAAACTTCGCTGGTGAGTGGGGTTTTGAGGCTTGGGGATAATAGGGTAAAAAGAAGGCCAGTTAGCTAGGGGGGAATCAAGTCCTCTCCTTTACTGGGCTGAAATGAAAACAAACTGGGGAAACCTAGGCACTTGAATCACCATTTGTACACAGACGCGCACATCAATATAAAATTGTGCACACATGTATGCGCGTATAGCCGATTTTATAACACGTGCGCATATAAACGCATATATGCGTATATGTTATAAAATCTCCATGTCCAGGTGCGCGCGTCAGCAAACGCATGCACATCCAGGTCTTAAATTTTATTTCTTAGGAATATGTAACAATTTAACATTTGAAGTACTGTTTGCAATTTCATTTTCTTCTAAGTGAATACAACAAATTTCATCTAATAATTTAATTTTGATTATTATTTTGACAATACATTAAATATATTCAACTGAATACGTTGAATGAATGTGCAGGTATTTCATATCTCCGAATATAAAAATTGAAATTGAAATAAATGTACCTGTGATTGCGGGGTGTCGTCTCAGGGAGAAAAGTTATTGAGCATCTTGAATTGCTGAATATCCAGAGGTCTTCAATCCAATGCATTTTTTCTCACTTTGCAAAAAAGATATTTGGCCATCTAAGGGACATGGTGTCTGTCCCAGAAAGGTTTATTCCTGTGCGTGATATCTCCTGAACCTCTGAGAATCAAGGCCACAGTGCCCAGAACTCTCTCTGTGGTATCTAGACCACTTTCCCTTGTCACTGTCAGTTTACTGGATCATAAATGTTTGCCTGGTTTTAGTTCCTGAGAAGTCATACTCGCAGTCCAAACGATCTGGGATAAAGTTTGCAAAAGAAGTTGAGAATGTGGTACAGTGGCGTACCGAGGAAGGGTGGGGGGGGGCCAAGGCCTCCAGGCACCAGGCTGTAGGGGGCACCCAGGGATCTTTATTTTGCAGCGGAATCATTAACCCATGGCCGCCAGGGAATCCCATGCCACCCAGCCGCCAAAATGAAGTAGGACCATTGCCGCTGGCAAATGCTTCATATACTGCCATGCAAAACTTGCCCCCCCCCCCCCCCCCCCAGGGTGCAGTAAGACCAGCAGAGCCACGGTGAAGCATATCCCACTGTGGTTGAATGAAAGAAGAGGGCCGCGGCCGTAGGGGGATCCCATCCCTCCCAGAAGCCCAAATAGAGGAAGTCTACAGTTGCCAGGGGGTCGCATCCTGCCAGGATCCAAAATGGAGGAAGCACCACAGTTGCCGGGGGATCGTGTCCTCCCCGGCAGCCTGACTAAAGCAGGCCCCGCTTTAGCAGGGGATCAGTCCTGCTCACCTGCTAGAGAGGGAGTATGTGTGTGTATGTGTAAACATGTGTGCCTGAGAGAAAGTGTGTGTACAATCATGTGTGACAAGATAGAGGAAGCGTGTACACGTGTAAGCATGTGTGCCTGAGAGAGAGGAAGCAAGTGTATGAGTGTGTGTATAAGCATGTGTGCTGAGAGAAAGCATGTGTATCAGTGTGTATGAGTAAGCATGTGTGCTGCGAGAGAGGAAGCGTATGTATGAGTGTATATGTAGGTAAGCATGTAAGCCTGAGAGAGAGGGAGCCTGTGTGTGTGCTTCAGAGAGAGGAAGCACTTATATATGTGTGCTTAACAGAGAGGAAGCCAGCATGTATGTATGTGTTGCTTGAGAAAGAGTAAGCCAGCGTGTCTGTGTTATAGTTAATGAGGTTTGGGTGGACCCTTGGACGCTGTGGCAGCTGACCACGCCCACGGGGGGGGAAGTCCCGTGAGGAGCCACAGGTCAGGCTCAGCTCTGGACACACAAACACAGATAGTTCTTTATTTAGACAGTTTAAGAAGCCACCAGAGGTGGCAGTAGTGAGTAGAAGATGTAGCCCAGCTGGGCTAGTATTCCCTAGGGCACTGGAACAGCGGTTCCTCCGGTAGCAGTGCTGTAGTGGAGAGAACTGAGAAAGTGAGTACAATAGAACATTCACAGAGTCCCAAATATAGAGAGGACTCGAGATAGGGAGAGCTAGCCCTCGAGGAGTGAGTATCAGATCCCTGGAGGCAGAGAGACTTGTTGGCAAAGTATTCACACAGCGGTTCCACGTAGGAGATGGCACTGACGCTGGAACGGAGGCAGGCCCTCGAGGAGGGAGTACTTGGTTCCAGGAAGACAGCTCTGAGGAGTGGATGATAGTAGTACTCATTGATGGTGTCTGTAGCGAATTCTTCCAAGTAGAAGAGGAGATAGATGCAAGCAGCGGGTCAGGGAACATGGGTCCTCGAGGAGCGAGTACCGGTTACCTGATAGTGACCTGAAAGAAGCATAGTGACCCCCGAGGAGCAGGTACTCCGTTAACAGAAAGAGTCCAATGGAAGCAGGGTCGGATTGACCTATCGGGGGATCGGGCATCCCCCAGTGGGCCGGTCTAGCTGGTCACGTGGTCTCGACCGCGTGGCTCTTCCTAAGCCCAGCCTCAGCACCTCCCAGCCAGCCCCCGCCATTAGACCAAGCCAGCGTGGGCCGAAGAAAAAAAGATTAGCCAGCCCCCGCGGAAGACCAAGCCGGCAGGTGGCCGACTAAATTAAAATCGAGGCCGGTGGCGGCCGAAGAAATGAAGATGGGGGCCGACTAAATTAAAATCGAGGCTGGCGGCGGCGGCCGCCGAAGAAATGAAGATGGGGGCCGACTAAATTAAAATGGAGGCTGGCGGCGGCGGCCAAAGAAATGAAGACGGGGGCCGACTAAATTAAAATGGAGGCCGGCGGCGGCTGAAGAAATGAAGATGGGGGCCGACTAAATTAAAATGGAGGCCGGCGGCGGCCGAAGAAATGAAGATGGGGGCTGACTAAATTAAAATGGAGGCCGGCGGCGGCCGAAGAAATGAAGATTGGGGCCGACTAAATTAAAATGGAGGCCGGCGGCGGCCGAAGAAATGAAGATGGGGGCCGACTAAATTAAAATCAAGGCCGGCGGCA
The DNA here is from genome assembly GCF_901001135.1 of Rhinatrema bivittatum. Classification (NCBI taxonomy): domain Eukaryota; kingdom Metazoa; phylum Chordata; class Amphibia; order Gymnophiona; family Rhinatrematidae; genus Rhinatrema; species Rhinatrema bivittatum. Next base: position 296,446,983 of record NC_042615.1, read on the forward strand.
GCGGCAGCCAAAGAAAAGAAGATGGGCGCCTCCCAGCCAGCCTCAAGAGGGGGCTGGCTGGGCAGCGCCTATCTTCTTTTCTTCAGCCTTCCCCGGCCTCAATTTTAATTTCTTTGGCCCCCGCCGGCCTCGATTTTAATTTCTTCGGCCCCCGCCAGAGACCAAGCCGGGGGGCCGAAGAAATTAAAATTGAGGCCGGCAGGGACCGAAGAAATTAAAACCGAGGCCGGCAGGGGGCCGAAGAAGTGAACACCGGTGCTGCTAACCGCTGGCGGAGATCAGCTGTTCGGCGGGGGGTCTTGGATCGGAAGGGTGCTTCTGTGTGTATGTGAGAAAGGAACGGTGCTTCTGTGTGTGTGTGTGTATATGTGTGTGTGAATGTGAAAAGGGATGGTGCTTCTGTGTGTGTGTATGCAGTATGTATGTGAGAAAGGAATCTGCCAGTTTAAAAAAAAATGAAATGTGATAATACATATAACTCAAATTTTGTGCTGGTAGTGCAACTTTTGAAAAGTTGGATGAAAGATTAAATTACTGAATGTTAAGCATCCCTCTTCTTGAAAATAAAATTTAGCAAAGTGGGTAGAATAATCATATGTCTGATAGTTTGAAGAAAGACACTTGCTTTATTGCCTGAAAGCATAAAACAAGAGAAGCTGTATGGTGTGGGTGGCTGTCCCTTGGGAGGACAGAACCTGCAGGAAGGGTGTCATTTCGCCTTCTGATAGGAATGTGGTTTTCTTATTTAATGGTTGGGATCATCACTTTCACTTTTAGTAAAAGTGAAAAATGCTGCAAGTCTGAAAGCAAGGTGCTTCAGTGAGAGTGTAATGTGTATGTGAGACAGAGAGGGTGCTTCTGTGTGTCAATGTGTGTGCGCAAGAGAGATGGAGCATGTTTTTGACTGGCTTGTGGCTGTGAGAGAGGGCATGTGTGTGATTGAGCCTGTTTGTAAGTGAGATAGAACATGTGTGTGATTGAGAGCTTGTGTGTAAGTGAAATAGAGAGAGCATGTGTGTGATTGAAAGCCTTTGTGTAAGTAAGAGAGAGCGAGAGCATTGTGTGATTGAGAGAGATTGGCTAGAGAGGTGACGTGTGTATGTGTGAAACTGATCAGGGAGATGACTGGTATGTGTGTGCTTGTGTGTGTGTGTACGTGTGTGTGTGTGTGTGTGAGAGAGAGAGAGAGAGAGAGACTGGTTGGGGAGATGATTAGTGTGTGAGAGACAGAAACTGGTCTTGAGGGTATGACTGGTGTGTGTGTGTGTGTGTGTGTGTGAGTGAGAGAGAAAAGATTGGTTGTGGTCCCTAAGGAAGAGGACCGTGAGGACAGCTTCAGCAGCTACTGCTGCTTCTGGTGTGGCCTGCAAGAGAAAGGAATAGGAGAACTGCTGAAGAGGGTAAGTAAAGGTGGCTTTTTAAGTTCATTTTTCTTGATTGACTACCATTTTAATTATTGGGTAGTATGTGATGTGTCTGCTGTTTGAAATATTTTATTGGTGTTTGGTAAAGGTTTCAAAATTTGCTTGAGTCTTTAATTAATGGATATTCTATTCATCAGCTGTTTTGAAATTATTTTATTAGTATGATTTTATAATTATGATTCATGATTTATATATCTTGATTTTATTGATTGTTTCATGAGGAATAGTGACATTTTTGTTTTTCCATTGTTGCACTGTATAGACTAGAGCAGGGGTCAGGAACCTTTTTGGCTGAGAGAGCCATAAACGCCACATATTTTAAAATGTAATTCCATGAGAGCCATACAATATGTTTAAAACTAAATACAAGTAAATGTGTGCATTTTATGTAAGATCATACTTTTAAAGTACAATAAGTTTCTGAAAATATTACACCAGGCCTTAAGACACCAAGACATTTCCTATTAGGAAAACGGACCAAGTCAGGCTGCTATAGAGTCCTACACAGAAACAACACACCAGCAGAAAACCTCACCTGAATCACGTGCTGTCCCTCACCTAACATAGAATAAAGAGACCAAAACGCATAACAAGAAGCATGCAGAAAAAACTGAATTGGAAACTGCAACAAGCCAGAGTCTTTGTATGCAGTGTAACAAAGGAAACAAGAAACATCACCCATCCTTATAAAACAAATCAAGAAATATAAAATCATCAGCAGTAAAACTGTACTAACAAAAAGAACATATTTCGAAACAGCTGATGAGTGGAATATCCAATAATTAAAAACTCATATAAAACATTTCCAGATACCAACAAAATATTTCAAAATAGCAGACACAAAGATCCAGTAATGAAAAATGATACAAAAAATTTTTTGCTCTGCATACCTGGGAACGTTTGATATCCAGGTGTCCTGAGATTGTTCTGAATTAGCAGGAGGTGGGGTGGTTTGCTTGGAACTTTCTCCTCTCTCAGTCACATACCAGCGCTCTCTCTCACACTGGCTCTCAATTACACACCTATACTCACATGCTCTCAGTACTCACATATACACATGTTTTTTCTCTCTCATATAGGCTCTTAATTACACATTTACACACATGCTGTCTATCTTTTCACGCTTACACACACACACACAGGCTTTCAATCACATAAATACATGCTGTCTTTTTCTCTCACACACAGACTCTCATTCACATGCTTACAAACATGTCCTCTCTCTCTCTCATTTACACACAGGCTCTCAATCACATACTCACATGCTCCCTCACCTAAATCAGCTCTCAATCACACACAGACACACATGGTCTCTCTCTCTCATTTAAACACAGGCTCTCAATCACATACTCACATGCTCCATCACCTAAACCAGCTGTCAATCAGACACAGACACACATGATCTCTCTCTTACTTATACACACAGGCTCCTAATCATACATACACATGATTTCTCTCACACACAAAGGATCTCAATCATACACACATACTCTTTCACACAAACAGGTTTTCAATCACAAACTTACACATACAGGTTCCCAATGGTAAACTTACATTCATGCTCTCTCTCTCACAGGCAGGCTCTCAATCACAGACATACTCTCTTTCACATACACAGGCTCTCAATCATTCACATACATGCAATCTCACTCACACACACAGGATCTCAAACACACACGCTTGCTCGCTCATTCACTCTCTCTCTCCCCCAACCCCACCCCCACCCCAGGAACTCGCGGCAGCAGCAGCCTCCTCCCAACACTAACCTCCTTCATTTTCAGCCCTCGCGGAGGCGGAGTCCCATCGGCCGCGGTTGAAACTCTTCATTTTCCTCCGAGCCGCGCTGCAGTCTTCTTCCCACAAGCGTGGCCTCTTCTTCTCGCGCAGGCACCCGATGCTCACCACTTCCTCTTCTGGGCCGCGGGAAGAAGAGAGCACGCCGGTGCCGCTCAGCACCGGCGTGCTCTCTTCTTCCCGCGGCCCGGAAGAGGAAGTGGTGAGCATCGGGTGCCTGCGCGGGAAGACTCCCGCGCAGGCACCCGATGACTCCAGTGCTGGCACCCGGCTGACTCCAGTCGTGCCGCTGCCGGCGTGCTCTCTCCTCCTCCTCCCCCCCCCCCCTCGGCCCGGAAGAGGAAGTGGAGAGCATCGGGTGCCTGCGCGGGAAGAAGAGACCACACTAGCGTGGTCTCTTCTTCCGCGCAGGCACCCGATGCTCACCACTTCCTCTTCCGGGCCGCGGGGGGGGGGGGGAGGAGGAGAAGAGAGCACGCCGGTGCCGCTGACTCCAGCTGTCCCGCCGCGTTCCGCCCGGGCTGACAGCATTTTAAGCCCGGGCGGCGGAGGACCGGGGAGCAGCTGGGTCAGCGGGGAACCGCGAAGTGTGGCGACACTTGTCTGCGAGCCAGATGCAGCCCTCAAAAGAGCCATATCTGGCTCGCGAGCCATGGGTTCCCGACCCCTGGACTAGAGTCTGGCATGATACGTTTTACAGTTTCGTTTTTGTCTGCACATTTCTATTTATACTATGTGGCTTTATTCTTTATTTGATGAGGGTCTGTGTTCTGCATGCGACACTGAGATGGAGCATTCTTTTAGCATGTGCTTTCTCTGTAGGGATCTGTAGTAGCTTGGCCTGTTCTGTTTTCCTGATAGGTGTATTGATATTTTAGATTCTGGTGTAATATTTATGGTATTCTTTTTCATAGGTGGGGTTGTTATTCTTTGAGTTTTGGCAAATAGTACTGTGTTGATACGGGAGGACCATGCCAAAATATAGGGGTGTGTACATATATATATGTAAATTATATTGTATATGTAATTGGGTACCCATGGGCCAGTATGGAGAAAAATCCCCCGGGCCACTATTTTCCCTCAATCCGCCCCTGAATGGAAGTTGGAAGGCAGAGTAGCTGGGTACGGAGAGCGAATCCCATCTGTAAGAACATCCTTGCGTGCCCTAAGGTACCTGAAGAACATGGCGGGAGGCAGCGCCCAAGCCGGTCCAGGGACACTGGAGAGGACGGCAGGCGGACACCGCGGCAGCCAGACTTCCGTAAAGAGCAGGAGGAGTCGCAAAAAAGGAAATGTAGGTAGAGTGAAGCCGTCGGGAAGCGACAGTCGCAACAGTTTGTTTATCTGATAGGGATTCAGTGTGTGTATGTGTGTGTGTGCCTAAGAGAGACGGAGCCAGCGTGTCTGTATGCCTGAGAGGGATCCAGTGTGTGTGTGTGTGTTTGTGTGTGCCTGAGAGAGAGGGAGGGAGCCAGCATGTATGTGTGTGTGAGTATGTGTGAGTTTTGAAAGAGAATTTGTATATATCTGTACGAGGATGAACATGTGCATATATGAGAGAAGAGAAAGTCTGTATGCCTCACTTCCCCTCCCACTAATCCACAACAATCTCAGACTGACCGGAAGTTAAAAGTTCCCAGGCATGGAGAGAGTAATTTTTATTATTATTATTATTATTATTATTCATTTTAATTAATTGGGTGTTTAATCTTTATGTTTTGAAATATTTTATTGGTGTTTGGGAAATTAAAAAATATATATATGAGTTTTGAATTATTGGATGATCTGTTCATCTGCTGTTTTGAATTAATTATTATTAATATGGTTTTACTATTATGATTGATACTTTATATTTCTTGATTTTATTGCTTGATATTTTCTGAGGACTGGTAATATTTCTGTTTTCCATTGGTGCACTACATACAGAGTCTGGCTTGTTGTAGTTTCTACTTCAGTTTTTGTCTGCATTTTTCCATTATAGTCACTTTATTTTGTATTTGGCGAGAGTCTGCCTTAGCTCTGCATGTGTGTCATGTCATTTCGATCTAGAGATCTACAGCAGCTTGGTTTGTTCTGTTTTCCTAATTAAAGGAGTACTGGTGTTTTAGAGCCTGGCATAATGTTTGCAGTTAGCGCTGTTTTGGAATGGGAGGTTTATTATACTGTAATTAAAATTTAATTTGCTAATGGCTTTTTGATGATCAAGCCCACACCTAACGTGTTAAAATATTCCTAATACCATATGTGTTACAAGTGTCTTTTTAGCTTTTATGCAGGGTTTTCTGAACCACAGCAATACATGTTATGGTTTTGAGGTGTTGGAGTGGATTCTTGGGTACTGTAGTGATGGCCACACCCACAGGGAGGAGCCCCATGAGGAACCACAGTTCTAGGCTAGCCTTGAGACATGCAAACACAGAGATTTGTCTTTTATTTATTATACAGCTGGATGATACCACCAGAGGTGGCAGTAGTGAGGTGATCCAGTAGTAGCAGTCCAGGGACCCTCGGCAGAGGAGGCCCGTCTCACTATGGTAGATGTTAGCAGCACATGATAGTATAGGGAGTTCCTGTTGCAGGTTCCCAGTGCAGGACTGTAGATGAGACAGACTGATAAAGGTTAGATTACTCACTAAGTTGGTAGCTGTATAGATGGAGATCCCAGCAGGCAGAAGTAGTTGGATTGCAGGCACCAAGGCAGAGAGCGAAGGCCCTCGAGGTGCGAGTACCTGGTATCCCAGATAGGCATCTGTAAGAAAGCAAAGGGCCCCTGAGAAGCGGGTACCCAGGTTAGATGAAATACCCCGAAGGGCAGAGAGAGCTTCCAGTGGCAGCATGGAAGCAGCAGAGTAGCTTAGACCGGAGGCCTATGCAATCTAATCCTTGCTAACTCGAATTGTTAGCAAACAAAGGGCAGGCTAAATACCCGGATGGCATGACGTCACTCGAGGGGGACGCCCCCGAGGTTCCCGCCATGACGTGGATAAAGACGTGGGTGGTGTGCGTGCGTGCACCCTAGAAGGCCCTTAGGAGAAACATGACGGATAGCCTTGCCATAGCCATTCTGGGGACGCCGGAGAGAGCGGCAAGCAGACGCGGTGGTAGCCATCTTCCCAAGGCTAACGGGGAGAGCAGAGAGAAAGGTGAGGCACAGAGGTCGAAGCCGTCTGAGACCGACGGACACAACAACATGTAAATATAATATCCACACTGTTGTAATACTTTTACTTCAAAAGATTGTACTTTGTGTCCTTTTTCATGTAAAATCTTTTATTATAAATGCATAATTTGAAATTGTGTGTGGAGAGGGCCATGGTCAGGAAAAGGCTGGGCACAGTCGAAAGATCTATTTATTTATGTATTTATTTATTAGCATATTTATATTCTGCTTGTTTGATGAATAATTCCAAGTGGATTACAATAAAACACATAAAAAAGTATAAACAATTAATACAAACAAAATAATAATAAAAATACATGATTAAATCCCATAGACTAATTAAAAGCTTCTATGAACAAAAGGCCCTTATGGTGCCTAATACCCTTGCACTGGCCCTGATTAGAAAAAGAAAACAAATTAAATGTAAAACAAAACAGAATGAGGAGGGGCCAGCACAGTAATTGTTTGCACAGGGTAGCAAAAAAGCTAGGGGGGTGTGTGTGTGTGTATGTTCCCTGCTTCTTCAATCCATGACAATCTCAGGGTGACTGAAAATCAAAAGTTCCTAGGTACAGAGAGGGGGAAACTTTGTATCCTTAGTTTTATTGTATTGAAATATTGTATTGATATTTTTGGAAATATTTAAAGTTTTTTTTTATCCTTGTTTTTCTTATTAGATGCTCTATTTGTTACCTGCTTTGAAATACTGTTTTTATTAGTGTGGTTTACTATTATAATTGATTTATATTTCTTGATTTGGTTTTACGAGCAATGGTGATGTTTCTGTTTTTGAATTATTGCTGGGAGGTCTCAGGGGGTGCTGGGGAGCAAGACTGCTGGGGACTGGGAGGGTAGGAGAGTGAGAATGCTATTGTTTTTGTTTCTCTGAGATGGGAAATGGGAAGAATTTGATTTTCTCTGTGTCATTTTTAGGAAATATGCATCTGAATATTTCTATTTTTTTACAATATAGGGAAAATGCCATTTTTATTTATTTCTGTGGTATTTTCCTGCAGGCAGAGTCTGGCTTTTTTGGATTTTCCAATTACACTTTTGTCTCCATGCTTCTTTCTAATTTGTAGTCAGTTATTCTGTATTTAGTGAGAGGACAGACAATGTGCTGTAATGACACTGCAGTGATGTGTGCAGGTCTGGAAAAAAAGAACAAATTTGGGATGTTTTTTCCTATTTTTTTCCTGCTGGTCAGAAGTGGAAAAAGTAGAAATGCTGGAAGAATTTAGAAATTTTACATCACAATCCAAGACTCTTGTTCTCATTCTTTATCAGTACCGCAGAGGAAAGGGGCAAAGGAAACCATTGGCGACTTATCTGCAGGCAGGAAAGCTTTTGCCTCACAGGCAGGTCACAATAGTCTGTCAGTTCATTTCTTTTCTGGGGTTTGTATTACCGAAACTTTCTGTGATCGCAAGCATTTCTATAAGGAGGATGATTGTTGGGGGAGGGGCACAGGGAAGGCAACACAAATGCATTGGCCCCCGGGCGCCAGAGACCCTCAGTACGCCTCTGATGTGGCATTACTAGAATGACCTTTGAGAGACGCGTGTGTGCCTGCCATCAACCTCTTTGTTTACATGGACTCTTGTGCTTCACCCCCCCCCCCCCCCCCAATATTTAGTTACCACTAAGCAAACTCAGAAGCAGAGCTACAACAGTAAATCCTCAATATGGTCTCCTCTATCATAAGACACAGTTTGTTAAAACGGAGGTTTCAGCTCTGCTGAACCACATCACATTGGCATGTAAAGTGGCACATTTTGGATTCAAATCCCTGTTAAACCCCATGCTGAAACTTGTGGTTAGCAATATTTCTTTATCTGCCTGCAGAGAGGTGACAGACAGCAGCAGCAGCTCTCACACAGCACCATTAGCAGTACTTGCAAAAATGTATACCTTTCATATTGATGTTCAGTATCCCAAGTGGGAGGAAAAAAGGATCCAAATTCTATACCAAGCCCAGTTGCAGAAAGCATTTTATTTTCCTCAGACACAAATTAGGAGAAACTCCCTAGTACATCTGCCCTATAATTATGTGTCTTCTCACCAGCTCCAAGAGAGAAGCTGAATGGCAAACATGTTTCCAGTCTGTCTCCTCTGTGCAGAAAGACGCAGGAATTTGGCCTGAAAGGGATTAAAATGTTTTTGTTCTACACAGGATTATAAAACTAGACTTAAATCCATCCACAAGGTTTTCGATTTTGGTAATTTCAGAGATAAGGAACAGCCTGGATTTAATTGAACACACACACACACACCCCCACACAACCCTCCTTTTGGTCCACAAATTAAACAAGATTGGGAAGAGCCAACAGACTTGCACCAGCAGGCTGCAATGTCCTTAAACATTTGTTAGCCTTTCAGGTCAACGGTTTCCTTAATTTTCTTTAAACTTAATATAAATAAATTAACTTTAACCAGTTCAAGCAGGTTGACTTGTATGGAGTATAAGGCTTTCATAAAGCTGGCCAGCCCATAAGTTCAGAATCAGGTCTTGCTTTTGTATTAGTAGCAATTAAGTGTGGCTCTTGATTGCATAGTTAGAATACTTGAGATATCCTTCTTGTGAATGCAATAGATACTAATTTATTACTGAAAGAGCTCCTCCAGCATCTGCCCATAAAATTAATGGAAGAAAGGACCCACAATTGCTTTAGCTCCTCCCATAGACTGCTAGTGGAAAGATATCAGGAGTTGCATATCTATGCTGCACAAGTCTAAGGAAAAAGAAACCAACAGAGGGCCTTATTCACAAAAATGTTTCCGAAGCACAGAACATAAGAACATAAGAAATTGCCATGCTGGGTCAGACCAAGGGTCCATCAAGCCCAGCATCCTGTTTCCAACAGAGGCCAAAACCAGGCCACAAGAACCTGGCAATTACCCAAACACTAAGAAGATCCCATGCTACTGATGCAATTAATAGCAGTGGCTATTCCCTAAGTAAAATTGATTAATAGCCATTAATGGACTTCTCCTCCAAGAACTTATCCAAACCTTTTTTGAACCCAGCTACACTAACTGCACTAACCACCTCCTCTGGCAACAAATTCCAGAGCATAATTGTGCATTGAGTGAAAAAGAATTTTCTCCGATTAGTTTTAAATGTGTTACTTGCTAACTTCATGGAATGCCCCCTAGTCCTTCTATTATTCGAAAGTGTAAATAACCGAGTCACATCTACTCGTTCAAGACATCTCATGATCTTAAAGACCTCTATCATATCCCCCCTCAGCCGTCTCTTCTCCAAGCTGAACAGCCCTGACCTCTTCAGCCTTTCCTCATAGGGGAGCTGTTCCATCCCCTTTATCATTTTGGTTGCCCTTCTCTGTACCTTCTCCATCGCAACTATATCTTTTTTGGGAAAAATTGTCCTGTGTGAATCAGGTCCATCATGCATGTTTTGAGTGCTGCCTGCTGAAAGGCCTGGATTCTTTCAAAAGCAGGGGTGGGCTGCCCAGGTGACTTTGTGGTGGCACAGCATCCCATAGGGAGGGTCCCTATTTCAGTTCCCAGATCAAGTCTATGTGGCAGGGCAGCATTCAACACCTGGAGGAGTTGGAAGTCATGGCCTGCGTGCAGTGGTCACCGGAACATCTACTCACTCTTTTCCCGGTGGGACTGTGTGACCCGCCCACTGTGCGACATCATCAGCTGAGCACCAGGTAAAGGAAGGAGTGTGATGTAGTAGGTGCTGGGTGCTGATCCAGCGTGTACATAAGGAGCCTACACTTTTTTGAACACCTTCGTGCGTGCCTGTAGTTTCAATAAGAGGACAAATTTATATTCGCCTATACCATCTGATAACAGGAATCAAGAGCCTATCCAGGTTATCCGCAGATAAGCTGCAAGTTCTACTTACTATGCTAAGCAGGGTTCTAGCAGGCCGAGAAACTTAAAAATAGTCCAAATGTTGAAGACATCATCTACCAACAGGATCTGGATTGCCTCTGTTTGACAGAAACATTGACACAGACAATATTTTGGTTAATCATCTCTCCATGGGTGATTACTCATACATCTCCTTTTCTAGGAAAGATAGATGTGGAGGGTATTTGATGGTCATTTTCTCAAAAAAGATTTTTTTAATTGATTCTGGTTGATATTGTTTCACCATTTAAGGTTCTATTGCTCAAATCTAAGATAGTGAATATATGTTTGATTTACTGCCCTTCTGGATTATTAGAGCCTTCCCTAATTGAATTATTGGCCCATAATGACATGGACACAACACTGTCAATAATATTAAGGGCTTCAATTTACATGTAGATATTTTTCACAAAAAGTGCATTGTAAATTATTTTTGATATGATGAGTGTATTAGGGTGAGAAGAGGTAATTCAAGACCCAACTCATCATAACCTTGACCTAATTTTTGTGAGTAATGAAATTTTTAAGCTCCCATCAATCAACATGTTTACAAAAAATATCCCTTGGTCACATCACAAATTAATATCAATGTCAATCTAGATGACTGTAACATCCCTTACCTCCAAGCACTCCTGGCATAGCTTCCTGCAATGTGCTGCATCCTAGGGTCGGATTAGAGCCACATGCACTTCCTGAAGACCTTTTATAGGCCAGGCAGCTAACACTCCCTGTGGGTGCTGACTGATGATATCATTCCTGCTCTAGTATAAAACCATCACAACCATTCAGTGCCTCAGCAACAGATATTCCTGCCTTGCCTACAGTTCATGTTGCTACTTTTTGTCCTTGCCTTGCTTCCTGACCTGCTATTTTTTCCTTCTTTGCCTTTTGTCCAGTTCCTCGCTTTACCTCGCCTGCCTCCAGTCCTACTCCCTGTCTTTTTTCATTCCAGTCCTGCTCCTTGCCAAGCTTTGTTCCTGACCATTTCTTGCCTGACTTTGTCTTGTTTGTCCCAGTCCATGTCTTACCTGTTCTTGCCCTTGTCTTCCATGCCTGGAGCTCTCTGACTTATTTTTGGTACCTGACCATGGCCTGGATTCTGACACTGCCTGATCTCTGCCTAATCTTGGCTTACTTCCTGGCTTCATCTGACCACTCCTTACGGGACCCATTCCTAAGTCCTGCTGGCCCCTGAACCCAAAGGCTCAACCTTCAGGGAACAGGTTGGTATAGGTAAAGCTCGACCTAGTCCCAGCTTGAGCTTGTCTGCCTGCTGTTGGCATGGGCCTAACAAGTTTGTTTGTTAGGCTATGTCAACCATGCCACAGTCAGGAGGGTTCACTTTCCATGACAACAACATTTTATTCACAATTGACATCAGATGATAAAATAGCGATGAATAGGCATAAACAAGTAGACACTGAAGTATTAAAAAATCGGCTTCTAAGTCACTTTGACAAAATTAACTTTCTGAACCCACACTCTTTTATAGCCAATTGGCATTCCATGATTCTAGTACTAGCAGATGAAATATCTTATGTGCAAATTATAGTGCCAATAAATAAAGAAAGCGTACTCTACCAACCGAAAACAAGAAAAACAAAAATTGCACCGATTGGAACGTAAATGGAGGAAAAAGAAGTCTGAAACAAACCTAGACATATATAAAGATCAATTAGATCTTGGTACTTGCCAGGTATTTGTGACTTGGATTGGCCATTGTTGGAGACAGGATACTGGACTTGATGGACCCTTGATCTGATCCAGTATGGCATATCTTATGTTCTTATGTTCCGCAAACCTTTCCAAAAAAATTCATAGAGCAATTTATAATTCTAGATTTAGATTTGCCACTGTAAAAGCCTTAATGAGCCCAATTGTAGGGACAAGCATAATTTACAACCCTGGTTCATCAACACCTAATTGTAAAGAGATGTCAGATGTTTTTCCAAAACAAAAGTGATAGGCTATGCAACAATTTCCCATAAACCTCATCTGATTTAACCCAAGTCAGATAGACATCTGATGTATGTTGCAATCAATTTACATCTTTGGCTGAAAGCGAAGTTCAAGAAATCATTGCACATGTCAATTCTTCATTTTGTGCATTGAACTCTATTTTGGCAAATGCACTAAAAGTATTGTGTAATGTAATAATTCCCTATGTTATTAAAATTTGAATTTACCCTTGAGTGAGGGGAGTCTGCCTGGTTCAATAAAAATGGCCTCTGTTTACCCTTTGCTCAAATATCCTTCGAGTGAACCTACGAAATGTACAAACAATATAATCCAATTTCTACTTTACCCTTTTTGGCAAAAATTTTAAAAAGAATAGGTAAACCAACAGTTAAATACATATTTAGAAGACAACCATCTACTCTATCCCAATCAATGTAGTTTAGAACAAATCAAAGTACTGAGACTTTTCTTCTTTAAGTCTTTGATACAGTGTGGCATGGGTTCAACAGAGTTAACTTCTAGTCCTATTAAACCTCTCGGCAGCCTTTGACACTGTCAACCACTCTATCCTAATTACTCGATTAGAAGAATTTGGAATTTCATACATAGTTTTGAAGTGGTTTCATTCAACCCTATTTAACCGCTCTTACCAAGTTAGGATAGGAAATAATGTGTCCAGTTGGGTCCAAATAAGAATGGAAGTCCCACAAGGATCATTGCTCTCTGCCTCACTGTTTAACATTTATGCAGCCCCATTATGCAAATTGCTTGGGGGACTAGGTTTGAATTATCGTATATTCGCAGACAATATTCAGTTTCTCATACCAATTACCAACTCCATAGCTAGTACATTTAAATATCTTTAAATCTATTTATCAGCAATCCAGAAATGGCTATTCCATAATAAACTCACATTGAATACATCAAAAATAAAGATCATGATATTAACAAGACAGCAAGTCATGATGGATTTCCCATATTTCCGTTTTGATGGCCAAAAAATGACTCTCTCTTCTGTAGTGAAGGATTTAGGAGTGATGCTAGATAGTAGACTGAACATGAAAGCTCATATTTGTTTGCTGGTGAGATCAGGCTACTACAAGCTGAGAATGCTGAGGCACCTTAAACCCATGCTTGAGCGAGACGACTTCCATACGGTGCTATAGTCATTACTATTATTTGGCTATTGTAAATAGAAACATGACAGCGAAAAAAGACAGTATGGCCCATCCAGTCTGCCCATCTGTCCAATTAATTTAGCATTATAATTCTCATCACTTCCTTAGAAATCCCCTGATTTATCCCATGCTTTCTTGAATTCAGATACTGTTTTTGTCTCTACCACCTCCGCTAGGAGGCTGTTCCTTGCATCCACCACCCTCTCTGTAAAGAAATATTTCCTAAGATTACTCCTGAGTCTACTCCCTTTCAACCTCATCGCATGACCCCTCATTTCAGAGCCTACTTTCCATTGAAAATGGCTTACCTCCTGTGCTTGGGCAAATGATCTGTTAGTAGTGATGTAATATAACGTATGCCAATGAATGTTTTATGTGTTTTATAATATATGTGTTTGCTATTCTGTAAACTGCCACAATCATTGGAGAGACAGTAAATAAATGATTGTAAATAAATAAATAAATAAATAAATAAATAAATAAAGGAGAGTCTACTAAAATAAGAGAAAAAGTCTCCTGGTGCTAGCATGCCAGCACTGTTTTTGATTGTCATGAAGAGGAAAGAGACAGGAGGAACTAGCAGGGGAAAAAAATCAAGGATATGCAAAAAATCATGTGCAAGGATAATGCACTGAACCAGAGAATTAAAGAAAATTGATATTCTATATTCAAAAGTCAGACTGCATAACTCAGAATATTCATATAAATTGGGTTTGCATGGCATCTTATAAGAGCTCCTACTCTAAGTCATGGAATATACTTAGAGGCTCCAGTTGCCTGCGGCAAATTTTTCAAGATTCTGCAGCAAGAGTTACCAAATTCTGTGGCAGATTTCTTGAAATTCTGCAGCATGTGTGTGGCAAATTTGCATAATTGTTCATGAGGTTTCACATCTCTCCTAATGCAAAAACAACTCAAATTTTTTTTTATCGAAAACCTTTAAATATTGTTTAAAAATAATGTGAAACTATACCAACTACAAAAATCAACTCTTTGTCAAGTAAAGACGAATACAATATAAACTGTTCACTGTGAAATGTAACATTTGTTTTGAATTGAAATACATTGCAACCATCCTTTTCATATTTTCTAGAGACAGACCTTGTCATCTTTCTGTAGATGTGAGCTTATATGTGCTGAAACTGCCATCCGTATCAGCGGTTTGTCATGCTGTTAATTATATAGAAAAATACGTGCACAGATATTGAACATTGGATATTCTGGATATTGGTAACAGACACAATAATGGGTTGAACTAGCACAAGTTTGAAACTTGTGAGCAGCAGCACCAATCATTGAGGCTTCTATGAATTAAAAAATGAATGCTATCTCTGCCAGCTGTAGGGGCCCAGCAGGTGCACAGGTCTAGAACACACCCAGGTCCTTGTAGCTGGAGTATGTATGCAGGTGCAAGAACCTTTGTATAAAAATAAAATTCTTCTAAAGGTACAGCACTCCATTTAGTTGTTATATTAAAACCTTCTTTGATTTGATTTAAGTGATCTTTATTATATGTTATCTCTTTAATATATGTTCATAATAGTACACAGATTGTTGATACGCTTCTTTATGAATGAATGCCAAGTTTTCAATCTTTCTGTATGAAAGGATTACACTGTTTGATGATATACTATGGCTCTTCTGACTGTCACATTCTAACTTGTGTTGTCAATAAAAATTTAAATTACAAAAAAAAAAAAGCAGATTGTAACCGCTTGCTTTGTCCACTCCATCCTCACCATTCTCCTCCTTTCCTTCAGGAAAAGAGAAAAGCAGAGGAGTGGGGAGGACAATAGGAGAGGTGGGGCTGCATTAGGGAGCAGAGTGCCTATTCTATCTTCTCAGTTGTCTGCTCCAACCTCAGCCTCAACCCACCCCATCCCCTGCTGTTCCCTGTAGGTTGCTTTGAGGGGAGGGCTGTAGCAGTAACAGAGCTAGCTGAGACCTAAAGCTTTCCTCAGGTAATTGAATTAAAAGATGGTATAGCTTCAGGTGAGTTGATTAGCAGATTGTAAATTATGCAGCAACAGGCTAATTATGTGCAAGGCCATTTCTAGGTTGAAGAATTTTAGAAAGCTGGCCATTGGCCTGTTTGTGTTTTTTCAAGGCCAAGCTGAAGTACACTGCTCAGATCACATAGAAGTTGCTTACTGTCATCAGTAAAACATTTTCAGAAGCAAAGACTGTTCATAGCACAAATTATCTACAATATAAATGGGCACTGACCGATGGCCCGCAAATGTGCAGTAGAGCGTAGGGATGTGCAGAGGGACGCCATACGTTGCATTCAGTAATAGTATTCGTTGGGGGGGGGCAGATACGTTGCATTCGGCAAGGGGGGCTCCCGATACGTTCATGCGTTAATTCTTATTCGTTTCCTGGCTAAAATTGAATTAACTAAAAAACCCCACCCTCCTGACCCCCTCCCCCCCCCCAAGACTTACCAAAACTCCCTGGTAGTCCAGCGGGGGGTCAGGGAGCCATCTCTTGCACTCACACCGTCGGCTGCTGGTATTCAAAATGGCGCCGATAGCCTTTGACCTTACTATGTCACAGGGGCTCCCGGTGCCATTGGTCGGCCCCTGTCACATAGTAGGAGCAATGGATGGCCGGCGCCATGTTTATTGTAATTTCCACCCTGTAGTTCTGCTGTAAACTGATATGATGTCGCCACTAATATCGGTATAGAAAAGTCTATAAATAAATAGAAATGGGATCCAGAATCCACCCAGCAAAGGATCCCAGGGGTAGGGAGGGGAAGCAGAGAGAAATTTAGGATAACTGTCCTGAGGTAGGATGTTACCTGGAATATCTTGGAAATAAACAATTCCGATGAGCAAGTTTAACAAGTTTGTTTTTCCCAAAAAGAAAAGGATTAGAAGTAATCTTGTAGAAAACAAAACAAAGTATTCAAGTTCTTTAGCATGTATCTTTGGAATAATAGTTCAAAAACTTTTGTTAACCAGAGACATTTAGACAACAATTAAAAATGCTTTCCACATTTCTTTTACAATAGCAGTGAAAAAGCAATATTAATAATTCTATTCTCTTGTTTACGGGAACCTTATGCTGGATTCAGCTACAAGTCAGATAAGTATTACTTTTATGCTTTTATGTGTTGATCTTTACTTTACTCTGTGTTTAACCTTCAGATTTGTATCATAAGAAATTAAGTCTTTGTGGGTAAGAACATAAGAAATTGCCATGCTGGGTCAGACCAAGGGTCCATCAAGCCCAGCATCCTGTTTCCAACAGAGGCCAAACCAGGCCACAAGAACCTGGCAATTACCCAAACACTAAGAAGATCCCATGCTACTGATGCAATTAATAGCAGTGGCTATTCCCTAAGTAAACTTGATTAATAGCCGTTAATGGACTTCTCCTCCAAGAACTTATCCAAACCTTTTTTGAACCCAGCTACACTAACTGCACTAACCACATCCTCTGGTAACAAATTCCAGAGCTTTATTGTGCGTTGAGTGAAAGAATTTTCTCCGATTAGTCTTAAATGTGCTAATCCCGGTATTTTCTGATACCAAAAAAGTGCTATTCCCGGTATTTCCTGATACCAAAAAAGTCAGGTGGTGTTCGCTCAATACTGCATCTTTGCACTTTAAACAAATACCTACAAAGAGAAAAGTTCAAGATGGTGACCTTGGGTTCGCTTCTTCCCCTTCTCCAAAGGGAAGACTGGCTTTGCTCTCTAGACCTCTGGGACACCTACACACACATTTCAAGTACTCCGTCACATCGCAGATTCCTGCGGTTCCTAGTAGGCCCAAAACACTTCCAATATCGAGTGTTACCATTCGGCCTAGCATCTGCCTCATGAGTCTTCACCAAGTGCCTCGTAGTGGTAGCTGCCTTTATTTATTTAATACGTTTTATGTACCAACTTTTCATGCAAGCATATCAAATCGGTTTACAGTAGTTAGCAATTAATCATTTAAAATTATTTGCATTTCCAAAGAAGAAAGGAAGTAAATACATTGTTTCATAATATAAATAATTAACATAGTAAACTAAATAATAGGCTAAATAATAATCAAAATTTAAACACTTACGGGCCGATACAGTAAGGAGCGGTAGAAGAGCTGCGTTAGTGCCGGCGCACCCACATTTGCCGTACGCACAGTCCTGCTCATCTACCGCTCGATACTGTATTTAAATAGCTTGCAAATGCAAGCCGCGTCCAAGAAGCGTCTGTGACGCGTTAGGCCCGCGCAACCCATTTTACTGTATAGGCGCTTAATACAGCACCTATACAGTATCCTGGGTGCGCTGGTACCTGTCATTTCAAATGACATTTGAAATGACAGGCACCAGGAAGTGGATCCCAACTTTAACCCATGAAAACTTACTTTTTGTTGCTTTCAGCCCCTTCCCTTCTCTGCCGTCCTCTGGAGGGGGCAGCTGGCGGCGAAAGCAGCTTGCAGCGGTGTGTCCCCCCCCCCCCCCCCCCGCGCAGGTCCCGGTTCTCCTGGCTCAGCCCTAATCTGAAGATTGTGAAGTCAGGTAAGAGCCCACTGTTCTGTGCCCTCTCCAGTCACAGCACGAGCGGAGTGAAATGAAGCGTACTTTCATTGGCTGGAGCGCCCGTCATTTCGGGCACTCCAGCCGATGAAAGCACATGGACGGGCGGGGCGTGACATCGTGACATCGTGACATCACGCACACCTGTCCATGTGCTTTCATCGGCTGGAGCACCCGTCAAGTTGGGCGCTCAAGCCAATGAAAGCACATGGACGGGCGGGCGTGATAGGTTTTTAGGTTTCCTTTTGGGGGAAAGTTTGCCGTCTACCCTTATCCCTGCCTCTAACGCAGGGTAGGGGTAGGCGGTAAATTAGCAGGTTAAACGCGCGGCAAAACGGCAGGGTAAAAAAGCGATAGTCGGGGCGCTCGTTACTGTATGGGAGGGAATAGCTAATTTGATTGTTTACATGTAATATACATGCCGCGGGCGGAAGGGGTTACCCAGTGATTTAAAGAGGCGGTAAGAGTAGGTTAAAGGGGATAGTGTATCGCGGGTAGGACTAACGCAGCCGAAAAGTGAGTAGAAAGCGGGTTAGGAGCAGGGTAACCACGGCCGCACTTTACTGTATTGACCTGTTAGAAAGGTAGTATAGTTAGGGTAGAGATAGTATAATAAAAATAAAAATATACATTACCTTGGTATAAAATCAGAAGAGTGAGATAATTATGCTAACAGCTCTTGGTAGGCTTGTTTAAAAAGCCAGGTTTTAATCCCCTTTTTAAATAATTTGATGTCAGCTTCTAGTCGTAATTCCAGTCAATCTGAGTGGCGTCTGCCTGCTTAGAATCGCCTTGCAACGAGGTTCCTCTTCTGAGTGTCTAGTTGCGTTCTTGTTTCTGTGGTTCCTGCTCCTGCTGATCCTGCTCCTGGGGTTCCTGCCCTGCTGATCCTGCTCCTGTTGTTCCTGCTCCTGCTGATCCTGATCCAGTCCTACGGCACCAGTACCGGATTTCTTGATTGTTTCTCTGGCTCTTGACCTCGGCTCTGCTTCCGTTACTCTTGTCTGCCACCTGCCTCGACTTCTGGATCGTCTTCTCATCGCTTCTCACTGCCGTCGCCTAAGTCCCAGCGGTCCGGGTCCTCACGGGCTCCTCCCGGGGGGACCTTGGACTTCCAGGGTGAAGACCTCTTCTTCTCTACAAGTCTTGTTACTCTCTCCTAAGTCCCAGTGGTCTGGGTGCTCACGGGCTCCTCCCGGGGGTACCACGGATTCCAGGGTGAAGCCTCTTCACGGTACTCTGTCTGCCAGCCGCCATCCCGGTCTTCTCTTTCAGCAGAGTCCAACTACACTTCCAACTCTTCTCCGCAAGGCCGGCTCCAAGGGTCCACACTCCTGGTTTCAACAAAGGTATCGAAATTCATTATTTAAATATAAACAGTAAATGAAACAATAAAAGCAAAGTCGTTATTATTAACTCTCAGTCTGATATGTAACCTGTGCTTTGTGAATTAATCCCATAAGCTTGCTGAAAACACCTGGTTTTTAAGTCCTTTTTAAATGTTCTCAGATTGGATTGAAGTCTCAAATTTTGTGGCAAAGCATGCCATAGTTTTGGTCCTGCGATTGATATCGCACGGTCTCTGACCTCGCTAAGTCTCAAGTACCTGTACCTAGATAACTTTTTTAACTTGTGATATTCAAAATCTTGCCAGTTAGGTTTAAAGTTATCTGGGGAGCGATTAGCTGGATAACTTTAATCAAGGATAATCAGCTGGATAATTTATCTGTTCAGTGGCTTACTGAATATGTCCTCCGATGTGCCCTGCAGGACAACTTTTAGAAAGTGCAAGATCCCCAGTCTATACACTCAGTGCCATGCACAGATGCGGGCACACCTGGTCAAGGTGGATGGGAATAGCATCCATTTCACCAGTGACATCTGGACCAGCCTAAACCCAATGAATACCTACCTCTTCCTGATAGGACACTGGGGGCAACTAAATGAGGCAAAATCAGGCAGTGGCTCTAGCGGAGGTGCACCAGCAGGGTACAGGAGGGCTGTGATGCACACCCAGGGGGGTGGACCAGAGCCGTATCTTTCCTTCTTATCTTAGAGGCAATCAGAAGAATGATAGGGGAGTGGCTAGGCCACAAAGACATGAATACTCCTGGTTTTTCCATTAATCAGTGGCAACAAAATGATCAGGACAGTGAGCAATGGGGCTACAAGGAGATTTGATGCTGTAGTGCATTTGCTGCATCTGGCAGTAAGGGATGCCCTTGGGCTGCAGCTTTGTCCAGCAGGATCTGATAGGTGCAAGAAAATAGGGCATTTTAACTGGACTGTGCAGGGTGGGCAGCAGCTATGGGAGAAGTAGGATGGCCTCTGCCATCTTATTCAGTGTGGGGCGGATTTTCAAACAATATGCGTGCCGGTACTTTTGTTTGCGCCACCGGCGCAAACAAAAGTACACCAGATTTTATAAGATACACGCGTAGCCACGCATATCTTATAAAATCCGGGGTCGGCGCACGCAAGGGGGTGCACATTTGTGCAACCTGCGAGCGCCGAGCCCAGCGCGGCCTGCCTGTTCCCTCCGAGGCCGTCCGATTTCGGAGCGGCCTCGGAGGGAACTTTTCTTCGCCCTCCCCCCACCTTCCCCTCCCTTCCCCTACCTAACCCACCCCCCCCGGCCCTATCTAAACCCCCCCCCCCTTACCTTTGTCGGCAAAGTTACGCCTGCTTTCAGCAGGCGTAACTTTGCGCGCGTTGCCGGCAGCCCCGCTCCGTCCTCCGGTCCCGGGGGCGTGGTCCAGAGGCCTCGACCACGCCCCCGGGCCGGTGCCACGACCCCGGGCCCGCCCCCGAAACGCCACGGCACGCCCCCGAAACGCCGCGTCGTTTCGGGAACGCCCCCGGACACGCCCCCTCCCTCCCCGTTTCGAAAGCCCCGGGACTTACGCGCGTCCCGGGGCTTTACGCTCTTCACCCCCCTGCCCAGCAGCAGCCCCCTCCCCCCTTTCCTCTGCCCCTAACCTCCTGCATAGCAGCAGTACCTTCTCTGGCTCCGCTCTTCACCCCCCTGCCCAGCAGCAGCACCCCTCCCCCTTTCCTCTGCCCCTAACCTCCTGCCCAGCAGCAGTACCTTCTCTGGCTCCACTCTTCACCCCCCTGCCCAGCAGCAGCGCCCCTCCCCTCTTCCCTTTTCTTTCTTTATCCTCCCTCCCTATGCTCCTCAGGTTGCAGTGCTGTAGACCTTTGTGCAGCGGCAGCAGCAATCGCTGCAGGAGCTTAGAATAAAATCAGCACAGGGCCTGTGAGCCCCGACTCTTCTCTCACACAAGCTTATTATTCATTACAGCATCCTGAAAAACCTGAGTGGCTCGCAGACCTCACTCAGGACAGGTTTGGGAACCTCCCTAGATTTTTCCATTTGTAACCTTATGCCCCTCACCAGCTAATTTTCAGGCCCATAGGAACTCCTGAAATTTGGATAATTAGACTCAATGGTCATAATGTTCCCATCACAGTCCTTCCCAGAATAATTCTGTAAAATCACAAAATTGCACATCATACTTTTAAATGTGAAACTTTGTTTTGCATGCATGTATATATATACAATGTACCTAAATATCTCATATACATGCTACAAATACATTTCAGAAATCATATTACAGTATCTCTTGAATATGTCATCTGTGAATTTTGGTGACAGACTCCAAGAAAAACCAAAAATCCCAAGAAATACCTGAATGTGCCAATTGAAAGATATTCATGCTGCATTGGTTGAATCTAATCTCTAAAATAGCTGGCTGAGCTGAACTGGAATTTTCTCCCTTTACTACTCACCATATGAAAAACATTCACATTATGCTGTGGCACAAATAACCTTTATTACCAGGCACTTTGTGAAGAAGCACAGAAGCCTGCAAACAAGTCAATCAGAACCTATATAGCAAGCCTGCCATACCAAAACAGCACAATCTCCCAGAACTCAAGCAGCAACAACCCTAAATGAAAAGGCAATACTGCAAGTAGTCCACCTGGCCCTAAAACACCAATACACCTTCTAATGGGAAAACAGAACAAGCTGGATGCTACAAATCCCTACACACAACCTTACACGCTAGCAGAATATTTCACCTCCGTCACACATACAGAACACAGACCCTCACCAAATACAGAATAAGGGATCACAAATTAGAAATAGAAATATGCAAACACTGTATTCTTCTTTGATTTGCCATCCACTCCAACTTAATCCCTTCCTCTCCCCCTCCCATTCCTGTTCCCTACAGAAAGGAGGGGATGGGAGGGGTGAACAAGAGAAGAGGAGGGGCTGGATTAGGGAGCAGATGACTCTACTGTGCTTTGCACTGTCTGCTCCAAGCTCATCCCCACCCCGGCCCACCCCCATCATGTTCCTTGCATGCTACCTGGGAGGGGAAGGATTGGAGCAGGAAGCAGAGAGCTTTTCTCTGCTGCCTGAGATTCTGGCACTGGCCAATAGAGTAATTAGGGCAGAGCCTTGTGTGCTTCTGCCTATAGGTAAATACAGCTCTGCTGATGACATGCCCTTGGGCATGATATCCACAGGGCAGCCTCCCCCCCGCCCCCCCCCCCCCCCCCCCCCCACCACCACCACCGTCATGGCCCTGCCCACAGGTGAAAGGGAGCCTCATCCTCTAATGCTCAATTTTACGAGTGTTCATTTTCCTAACCTGTGCATAGCCATGGGTTAGGAAAATGGACACTCGTAAAATTGACCGTCCGTTTTCCTAAGCTGTCTGCATTTTTTTTTTTTTAACCTTTTGTTTCCTCCAACTTAATATGGCCACAATATTATGTCAGAAGATGTACAGAAAAGCAGTATTTTCTGCTTTTCTAAACACTTTTTTGGGCTGCTCAGACATTAACTCCTGGTCTTGGGAAGGCATTAATTTCTGAGCATAAAATGTGCAGGTCTGGCGCACGGTTTTTTTTTCTGTACCTGGGGCAAATAGCCTCATCAACATGGATTTGCATGTGATGAGTGCTATTAGATTCGGGGGGAGGTTGGATGTGCATTTTGGATGCGCTAAACTCTTTATTGTATAAGAGGTAGTGGACGCACATCCCAAACGCACGTCCAACCACTGGTTAAACAGTGCACTCAGCTGAGCGCGCTTTACTTATCAGCCTGTCAGTGCTTTAGAGTCTTGATGCCCACTGCTCCTGCTGCCCTGCATCTCACTCAGTTCTTTGGGCATCAGCACAAACTGCAGAGTGAGTCTACTCGAGGCATGTATAGTGCATCTATAGTGTAACCTTCCAATGACCAGCATGGAATAGAACTATATCTTCCCATGTTTACAGGCCTGATATAAAAACTGTTATGGCTAGGTCGAGTGGTGGACCCTTGGGCCAGCCTAATGGGGTGAGACGAAAAGGCAGGGAGGCGGAGATAGGCCGTCCGGGAATGAAGGCTTCGCCCTGGAAGTCAGTGAACCCCCCCGAGAGGAGCTCGTGAGGTCCCTGACCGCTGGGACTTAGGTGATCTGCCGAGACGAGAAGGATGCTTCACCCTGGAAGCCTGCGGACCCCCCGAGAGGAGCTCGTGAGGTCCCGGGCTGCTGGGGCTTAGGCGATCCAAAGCGAAGACAAGAGACGGTCCAAGGTCGGGGCAGGAGACGGGCACGAGAGCGGAGACCAGCAGAAGTCAGGAACCGAAGAGACTAACCGAAGAGCAGGAGCTGAAGATCCGAGCAGGAAAACCAGGAACCAACCAGGAGCCGAGATCCAGGCACTGCAGCAAGGGAACCCTGTTGCAAGGCAAAGAGAAGAGAGCAGACGCCGGCTTAAATGCAGGCCAGCGTCTGACGTCATTTCGGGGGCGGCCCGCGGTCTGGCGGGAAAAGCCCTTTAAATTGGGCTTCCCCACGCGCGCACGTGCCCCCGAGGGGAGGGGCCACGTTCTGGAGCTCAGCGGCGTCTCCCTCGTGGAGGTGCCACCGCGCCAAGGCCCGAGTAGGCCCGGCCGGCTGCGCCTCCCGCCGCGGTCCCCCTGAGCGCGCCTCCGGAGCCGGGACGCCCCGAAAGCCGTGACCTGCAGATGAAGGTAAGGGCCCGGTCGCCAGCTGAGCAACCGGGACCGCAACAAAAACTGAATTTAATTTTTTCTTTTTCCACACAAAAGATTTGTTGAGAGGTAATGTAGGGGTCAATATTCAGAAAACGGTGAGTGGACAAGTTAACCAATTAAATTTAGCCAGATAACTTGTCACAGATATTCAGTTAGAGAAGTCTCCTGCTAAATAAATATGCGTTCTTAAAGTTATCTGGTTAATGTTACCTGGATACCTTTCAAACCCGGTGGCTATGTTTGAATATCAGCAGAGGTATAAAGTTATTCTGGTATGTATACCTAGATAACATTTAACTTAAAAGTGATAAAACAACATCTTTTACAAAGATATATGATATATGTCAATTAACCGTTTTTTAATCTGTGTACTGCTGCTGCTAGATCATTGGGGTTATCTCTATCTTGAGGCTTCACCTGCATCTGTCTACTATATTTTCTGTTTGCATTTATCATAGAATAATCAAATATGGCAGCAGATAAGGACTATAACGCTCACCTAGAATGCTAAGCTCCATTCTTGCTGCAGTACCATAGATCCCAGTTGATCTCATTTATTTGTACCCAGGAATTCTCTGTGCTTGTCCCATGCTTCCTGAAACTCTGTCACTGTTCCTGTCATCTCCTCCACCTTCCCTAGGAGTCCATTCCATGCATCCACTACCCTTTCTGTGAAGAAATATTTCCTGATGAGAGCAGAATGTGGTACCAAAGATGGCGCTTTCTTACTATGAATTTGAGATATGTCTTGTGACCTGGATGTATATCTCTGTGGGTATTTGCATCCTTCAGATCCAGAATACATAGCCAGTCTCATCTATTTAGAAGGGGGAATCATGGTAATCAGAGAAATTATCTTAACTTTTTCTTTCATTAGAAATTTATTCAAGAGCCTTAGATCTGGATGGGATGGGATGGTAGCCCCCAGTTTTCTGACATTTGAAGCGCTGAAAAAAAAAGTGTGAAAAGTGGACTATAAAAATAAATAAATAAATAAATAAATGGGAAAAAATACATTTTGTCTTACTTTTAGCGTAGTCCAGGTTAATATTTTTTGAGTTCACTAGGGTAAGATGTACTCTATTATATTAAAACTATAGTTTCACAGCCACACTACCAAATCATCCTAAATCTGACTACAGGATATGTCCCCAGAAAAATACTCCTCTTTAGCAAAAGAATTGTATTCTTTTCATATTTGTTGAAGGAAGAGTGGAAGGGAAATGGAGAGCAGATCTTAGTGCTAGTATGTGGAGCATTGTTTTGCAGTGGTAGAAATATGAATAACAGGAAGGTTCCAAAGACCTCCTAATATGAATAAAATGTCTGCCTGCTAAGGATAAATAGATGAGCAGTGTTCCTTCATGGATGTCCCTCCCATTGGCATCACTGAAAGGCTTTCATGTTCACAATTATTAATAGTCTTTTGAGACCCCTTATTGCTAACCATATTTGAAGAACTCTATTCAGATGCAGATTGTCCTAAATCCTATCAACAACCCGTTTAGCCATTTGCCGAGCCTGTGCATGTGCGTTCTAGGCAAAATTGTGCAGATGAATTTACCTTAAAAACCATAAGAACACAATTGTCCAAGTAAAATCGAGAAATAATGTTGGTTCTGCAAAGTTTCTGCCAGGTCTTCCATGCGCGCACCTTATAAATATTTCTTTCCAAAATATTTAACATTATTCTTTCCTCAATCAGATAAGCTTAAAATGAACCTCTGAGTAGATTCTGCCCCTAACAATGAGTTGACACAAAAGCCTTTTTTCCTCTGCTAGGAAAGGGAGGCGGTGAATGGTCTGCTGCCATAGCAGCATGAATAGACTTATTTAATGGAAAATAAAAGATACTTTACATCCATTTCAGTAGGGAAGAGAAAGGGTATTTGAAATAGAGCACGTGGGGGCCTTCTGTTTTAGACATGGACTGTGCCCTATCTTGATTCCCCACACCCTCACCACTTCTCCCTCCACCTCCCTTGTTCCCATTCCAAGGATTATCGCTCAGCTGGTATTAGACCCCTAATGGGAATTGACAAGTTTATGTAAATGATCCACATAAGGATTTTACTCTTGCAAAACACAGCAGTTACTTTAGGCTTTCTAATTATTTTATGCCCTGTGGTTCTGTGATCCGGTCAGAGATG
The DNA here is from genome assembly GCF_901001135.1 of Rhinatrema bivittatum. Taxonomy (NCBI): domain Eukaryota; kingdom Metazoa; phylum Chordata; class Amphibia; order Gymnophiona; family Rhinatrematidae; genus Rhinatrema; species Rhinatrema bivittatum. Next base: position 296,473,130 of record NC_042615.1, read on the forward strand.
ATGGTACTTGAAAAGTGCATTGTGATTGACAGGGCTCTGTCCCCCTGGAACTCATTAGTCTTGTGCTTTACAAGAAGAAAATAACCTAGCAGGAAACAAGGAAGAAAACATATACTGTGCTGCCTATGGTACTTTCAGATCATTAGTTAATGTATCTGTGCTGAAGGAAAATACTTGAATGTACTGTATCAGAATCGGGCATCACCTGTCTGCTACAAATGGACCAGATAATGCCCTGTTAAAATAGTCTGATTTTAAACTGGTATGTTTTCAAGTAGTATACTTGACAGGGATGGACCATTGACGTTTTCAGATATATTTGATGAAAAATTGTTTCATAGTAAAATATTCAGAATAGGCGGTACCATTTACCACACAGTAACTGTTGTTTCTTACAAATCAGGCAAGCACAACCAGTGTGTTACATTAATACAGCCAAGCAAGAACAATCAATAGGATACCATTACAGCCAGCAAGCCGAACCAGTGTGTCACAGTTTCACATGCTTTTCATGCCCTGCTTCAGCCTGTTGTACAGCTTTCCCTCCACCAGGGGTCCTCAGCGAGCCTCACCTCCAGCCTTGCCAAACTACTCCTCACTGCTCACACCACACCCAAGTTCCAGCCCCTTTAAATCCTGCCTTCCCAGAACTTCAGTGCCTTTTCATGGCTCTCTGATCTGGCCGCTCTTACCTTGCTCCATGCCTTGTGGCCTCCGGGTCTTCTTTTATCTTATACCTTATCTTGTGGCCTATCTAGGCCTCTCCTTGCCTTGTGGCATCCCTGCCTGCTCCTACCTTGCACCTTGCTCTGTGACCTACTCAGACCTTAACTTGCCTTGTGACTTCCAGGATTTCTGTTTCCTTGTACCTTGCTCTGTGGCATATTTAGGTCTTACCTCACCTTTGTGGCCTCCGGGTCTGACCTTAGACCCTGCTCTGTGGCCTGCTCAGGCTTTATTCTGCCTTGTAGTCTTCGGGCCTTATGCTTATGGCTTACAGGCCTTCTCTCCTGCTGCCTTCAGGCCTTAATGTTCTCTGTTCTGTGTTCTCCTTGTCTGCTCCTGCCCTTGTTTGCCTTGTCTAGTCCTTTCCTTGTCTGATCTTATCATACCCTATCCAGTTCAGTCCCTGGTTTCCAATCCCAGTCCCAGCTCAGTATCCTGCCCAAGACTGTGTCTGTATCCAGTCCCAGTGTCCTATCCAAGCCTGTATCTGTAACTAGTCCCAGTCTCTGATCAGTATCCTCTGTTGCGACCGTCACTTCCCGATGGCTTCACTCCGCCTACCTTTCCTTGTTTGCGGCTCCTCCTGCTCTTCACGGACGCCTGGCTGCCGCGGCGTCCGCCTGTCGTCCTCTCCGGCATCCCCGGACCGGTTTGGGCGCTGCCTCCCGCCATGTTCAACAGGTACCTTAGGGCCCTCATTCTTATTTCCTCATTGGCGCATTCCTCAAGGGCGTCCCCCTGTGATAACGTCACGCTGCCTGGATATTTAAGCCTACAGTTTATTGCTAGTCGTTGAGTTAGCAAGGGGGAATCTTACAAATGGGATTCGCTCTCCGTACCCAGCTACTCTGCCTCTCCAACTTCCATTGGACTCTTTCTGCTAACGGGGTACCAGCTCCTCGGGGGCCTCTTTTGCTTCTTTCAGGTCGCTATCAGGTCACCGGTACTCGCTCCTCGAGGGCCCATGTTCCCTGACTCGCTGCCTGCATCTATCTCCACTTCTACTTGGAAGAATTTGCTGCAGACACCATCAGTGAGTACTACTATCATCCACTCCTCAAAGCTGTCTCCCTAGAACCAGGTACTCGCTCCTTGAGGGCCTGCCTCCGTTCCAGCGTCAGTGCCATCTCCTACGTGGAACCGCTGTGTGAGTACTTTGCCAACGAGTATCTCTGCTCCCAGGGATCTGGTACTCGCTCCTCGAGGGCCAGCTCTCCCTTTCTCGGGGCTTCTCCATATTTGGGACTCTGTGAATGTTCTATTTTACTCATTCTCTCAGTTCTCTCCACTACAGCACTGCTACCGGAGGAACCGCTGTTCCAGCGCCCTGAGGAATACTAGCCCAGCCGGGCTACATCTTCTACTCACTACTGCCACCTCTGGTGGCTTTTCAAACTGTCTAAATAAAGAAATATCTGTGTTTGTGTGTCCAGAGCTGAGCCTGACTTGTGGCCCCTCACGGGACTTCCCCCCGTGGGCGTGGTCAGCTGCCACAGTGTCCAAGGGTCCAACCAAACCTCACTAATTATAACACCTGCCCAGTCTTCATCTGTATTTAGTTCCAGCCTGAGCCTGTCCAGCCTGCCTAGCTTATACCATGATGTTCTGCCAGCAAAGCCAAGACCTACCGGCCCCCAGAGCCCATGGGCTCAACCTGTGGGGGAGAGGGCTGGCTAGGCAGAAGATAAACTCCAGTCCTGCTCTGTGGTCATTCCCTGCTCCTGAGGAGTTGTTCCCCAACCACAGTCAGCATGATACAGTGTTACACCACGTCAGCCAGAAAACTCAACCAATGTTATATTGCTACAGCCAGCAAGCTCAACCTGGGTTGCACGTCACTGCAACAGTACTCTCTTAAAAAAAAAAATACAACCGTTATATTGCTTCAGCAAACTCCAGTCCTGGAGTGCCATAAATAGGTCTGATTTTCAGGATATACACAATGAATATGCATGAGATACATTCCATGACCTCATACATATTCACTGTGGATATCCTGAAAACCTGACCTGTTTGAGGCTCTCCAGGAAGAGAGTTGCCTATCCCTGGATTAGGGCCTTGTAGCTGATATTGAATGTTGCTGCCCATCTTATCACCAGTTCCCCTATTTCACCAGTGTTACAGAAACTTCACTGGTTGCGTGTTGCCCAGCGAGTAAAATTGAAGATGTTCACCCTAGTTTATAGACCTGGGGGGGTGGGGGAGTGGGAAGGTTCATTGTACCTATCTGATTGATTTTCGAGTTATATGCCTTCACTTTCTCTTTGCTCCATTGATTTGCTCTTGCTCACTATCCCTACCATTAAGGATGCTCACCTTCAGGAGACCTGCCAGTATGCATTTTTGGTAATGGGTCCAGCTCTCTGGAACGGTCTCCCTGTTGAGCTGTGACTAATTCAGCATTACATGCTTTTTAGGAGGAAATTGAAAGCCTGTTTATTCTGGGAGGCAATCTCTAGTGCACTTTGTCAGTGATTATTGCCGAGCATTTTGTTTCCTTGTATTTGTTTAGCTGGGTGTTGTCTCGTTTTGTTTTAAATTTTATTATGTATGCTTTATTGTAATCCACTTAGAACAGTTGTTCTGATATAAGCAGGATATACAAGTTTTTTAAATAAAATAAATAACCTAAGCTATACCAATACTACTGAGCAAGCACAACTAGATTAATGCCATTACAGTTCAACAAGCACAGCTAAAGCTACACCACTTAAGACAAGCATGCCAGACCACCCCCTTTTCCCCCCTCCTTAATAAAGACTGTGCCATTGGTTATTTTCAAATCCAAATTTATTAAACCAAACACATCCTAACAAATTCATTCTAATAACCAAATACATCAAAACAGAATAATTAAGATACAGCTTTAGCATGAATTGAACTTGAGTCTAACTGTAAAACCCAACACGTACAACAATGCAGCAATCACTGCTAGGGAGATATTTCCATTGTTGTTGTCATTACGTTATTGTTACCAACTTTTTGCCCCTCATTGAGCCCTGCTGTGCAACATCTCTGGGGTATGGGAGAGGTGCATCCCCATGCCAGCTATATTCCTGACCTGAATCACCTTTACTCTTGTTTAGCATTGAACTTATATTTTCCCAGATATTTGTCATGTGAGTACTCAGGTACAGTTTGACTAAACTAATTCAAATACTCATCAACAGCCCAGGGGACCCCTAGCTAATGGCACCTGAGCATTCCCCTCCCCCCATTTTAATCATCTCCAGTAGGGCCCAACCCTCTACTCCAATCTAAGAATCTATAACTGTTTCCACTGCTGACTGTCGATCTAAGTTGAAAATGTCTAAACCTATATCTGTAAGGTGGACCCCATACGGTCTAAATAAACCTCCTACTTTTCTCTATCCTGTTCTTGCTCATGGATCCTCTCCAGACCAGTCTAGGAAGACATGGGACCAGAGGATGACCATACTCTACCACTGCATTGTGATCCGTGCCATGTCTTTTTTTATTCTGAATATCAACTTGTTTGCTCTCAGTGTCCCCAGATTGCTATCATCCAAATGTACGATGATGATATCTGGCTCAAGGTACACTCTGAACATCTGCTAAAGTGTGGGAATCATCTGGACTCATTTCATGCCTCCCTACCCCATCCACTTTACCACCGCCTTCTCCCGAGGTGTGCCTTATGCTTCACTACCTGCTCTTATTGCTGCTTTTTTCCTGGCCCAGAATATAAATGAGTGGCTTACAATCCACACCAATTTTTTAATATAACTATTTCTATTGGAATTCAATGGTTAACAGCATTACAGAATAATGAAAAAATACAGAAACAATATAATACTCAGTACATGTATGCACTTCCTTAGTCCAAAGAGACACTGGATTTATAGAACAAGTTACCTAGCAGAGTAGTTATAGTCTTGCAGTCACAATCTGACTAATCCGTTTCCCTCATCTGTATTCTTCCCCTCTAAATATATGCTAAGTTTATTTACAAATAAAGCATAGGAACTTTCATACTATGAAAGAGAGAGAATACCAACCTGTGGATTGATACACCCCTATGATAACAATTTTCACTCTCCTACAACCTTGAAAAAGGAGAATCATGCTTTACGTACATTTTGGTATTTTTCTCTCATGTAAATTGTGATTAGCTCCATCGTAAACTCCTTCCACTCTAATTGTGACCAACTATTAACTGAGGATTCAGATAGAGATTTCCAATACCATGCAATATTTTATTGTGCTGCCACCAGCAGGTGAGTATCCAAAGAAACTCCATCTCCCCAAGGGGAAGATGGTAAACTCACTAGTGTTACCTAACAAAAGCATCTGAGGGTCAATCTTCTGAATTCAGGAAATAATTTCTTGCCAATAAGTTTTAATTACTGGACAAGTCCACCACATATGAATAAAGTAGCCTGCATCCCCACAGCTCTCCCACCACTTATTAGACAAAGCAATTTTCATTTTGAACAGCCTAACTGAAGTATAATACCATTGGTATAGAATCTTATATCCATTATCCCACAGAATTTCCACAGGTGAACCGCCATATAATCTCCTTCCGCCAGGCATGCAGCTGCTCCAGCCACTCCCCTTTTTTCCTCCGTAATTCCCGGGGCCTTCTCCTTTGGGTCCTTGTTGTTATATCTTTCAGTTATATAATCCTTAGGTCTAAAAATTAAGTCAGAATCTAATAATAGAGGTCTTTTCTTTTTTTTTTTTTTTTGGGGGGGGGTGGATACAGGACATAAAAATATATCTATTTGCTAATGACATGCTGTTCTTTCTTGGTGATCCTTCTACAGCATTGCCTTTAGTATTAGAGTCGATTGAAAACTTTGGGAAGTTCACAGGTCTCAAGATAAATTTTTCGAAATCTGAAGTGAATCCAATCTCACCAGTTACCCATCAGAAATGGATTAATGGTTTTCTTCTTCAATGGGCCCATTCACATATTAAATATGTAGGGGTGATCATACCTTTTGATCAATCCTTACTATATAAACTGAACATTACTCAAATTATCATGCAAATACAGAGCAGATGGCAGCCTGATGAGATTTACTGATTTCTTTTTTTTTTTAGATGTCCTTTAATTAAAATGGGGATACAATTGAATGGATTACTAAACCGCTTCAAATGCTTTATGCTCATGTGATAGAGTGACAACACTTCCAATTTCAGTCCAGTAAAGCTTTAATAACTATTTTACCTAAAAAGGTAAGTACCCTCTACAGCCAGAGTCTTATAGGCCAATATCCTTACTGAATTTTGACCTCAAACTATTTGCAAAGATCTTTGCTGATTGTTTAGCTTTGTTTTTACCAGTCTTGACCTTAGACCACCAGGTGGCTTCTTTATAGAGGGCGCCATCTAGTCTTAAATGTGAGAAAGGAGCTACTCTCTTTGTTTTGGGGCCAGTGCCATGGTGTGGCATAGTTGCTTGTTAGCTTCAATGCCTAGAAGGCTTTTGATGGAGTGGCGTGGGACTATTTATTTTTTGTCCTCTCTGGCCTTTGGCTGGATATAGTTAATCTCTTATAAACAACCCCAACTGCACAAATCTTGGTAAATGGTTCCTTCACAAGTGAAATTTCATTGGAAAGGGATACTAATCAAGACTGCCCGCTGTCACCGTTATTTATATTTTCCATCGAACCCTTGTTGAGAACTATACAGATAAATGACAAGATTCCGGGTATTCAATTAGGTGGGTTTGAGTTCAAGGTGGCAGCATTTGCTGATGACATTTTGGCACATTTGAGTTAACCTCATATCTTTCTTCCTGAATTAATGCTGGTATTCTAGTGTTTGGGGTCTTTTGCAGGGTTTATTTAAGCTGAATGCTCAGAAATCAGAGGCCTTAGCACAGCCTCTGGAGACTTGGACCTTATGGGGTTCAGAGTTGCCTTTTAGGTGGGCTGGAGATTACTTTCGCTATTTTTGGGTAAAGATTCCCTTAGATTTGACTAAGTTGTATGACCTCAATGTCCTCCCCTTACATAGAAAGATGAAGGATAAGTTCTTGGAATGTAATGAATGTCCTCTTTCAGTGCTGGGTAGAATCAATCTATTTATGATGTTGTTGTGGCCACAGTGGTGTTATGTGCTTCAGGTGGTTCCCATTTGGCTTCAGAAGTGGGATGTGAAGCTAGGTTACACTATGCTGTCTCATATCATTTGGCTTGGAAGAGAGCCCATATATCAATTACCAAACTATTAGGCAATTGGCGGGAGAGGGATTAGGTATTCCCAACATAGAAGAATATAACATGGCATGTATACTGCATCACATCAAGGACTGGGTAGTCAGTACCTTGCTGTTTACTCCTCTGGATTGGGAAAAAGCTTTTATAGCTCCTCTCAGCCCACATTACGTGCTACATTCAAAACATAGTAGCCTTGCTAGGGAAGTGCACTAGAATATCTTGGTTAAGCCTTTTTGGAGGGCCTGGGCATATCTATGTGTAGCACTGACCCATACTCCTCATGAGTCTATTTTTTTACCACTATTGGGCAATCAACATTTTCTGTTGGGTCTCCTTTCACAATCGTTTCAACAATGGCAAAGATATGATATTAGAACTCTAGTGAACTCTAGTGAAGGTAATGGCCTTGATTCAAATGGCCTTGATTCAAAGCACGTTTTTGCTTATTTGCAAGTGAAACATTATGTGCATACTTTATTGCAGGGAAACTTGAAGATTTTTCCAAATTGATATAAGAAACAAAGTGGGTAAATCATGTATTCATAAAGCCATGGTGGGGTTAAAGGAGTTGGTTCATATTGATGCTTATTAGCTAAGTGGTGCAGCAAGATCACACTGGACCTAACCGCCCTGACATTGTCTCAATCCTTTTCTAGAACCCCCAGGTATAGAGAGGGATGCTTGTCTTCGTGAGGTGCAATACAAGTTTTTGGCAAGGGCATATTTGCCCCCAGTGGGATTGCACAGGATAGATATCTTGGAGTCAGAGCTCTTTCTCAAATGCCCAAAAGATACAGGAACATTGGGTCATTATTTTTGGTCATTTCCTGGGGAACGACAGTTCTGGAAAGTAATTTGTGTCTACATTACAACTTTGGTGGGGCATTCGGTACCTCTTAAGACTGAAGGGATCCTGTTTGATCATATATCCTCGCTTTATTTAAAGGGGAAAGGAGCAAAGCTATTTACCAGGAAGGCATACCTACTGGGGAAGAAAGTAATTTTACAGGTCTGGTGCAAAGGGTATCCACTCTCTTTTTGGGAATGGCAAAATAGGTTACATGGTTTAATGATGTTAGAAAATTTGAATTCTACCAGTTCTTTTAAAAGTAAATATAAATTGATAGAGACTTGAGATCCATATATACAAAAGCTATCACCAAAAACACAGAGCAAAGTGCTTAATTACCCATAATGCCATTTGAATGCACCTGGTATGGAACATTTATTGACATTGGTAGAGTTCCCTAGTTCAACTCTTATATGTTATGTTGTGAGCCCTGGTTATGCATATATCCTTGATTCTCCAGCAGGGGGTGGGGGTTCGAGAGTACTAGAAGAGCAATAGGGAGATGGGGTTTGGAGTTTGGGGGTTAGGCATGGGTAAAGTAACAGAAACTGTCTACTTGTTATGACTGAAACCTGTTATTGTGCTTGGTGTGTTTCAGAAACAAAACGACACCAAGCTGTTTGGTTCAGAGTTGTATTTCATAAATCGTTTCCTTACTAAATGATTGGAGGAAATGAGAGGGGAGGAGGGAAATATAACACAACATATTTCATTATTGCAGTGTTTATTCTGTATATTAGAATCCATTGTTTTTAATCATTTACATGTTCTCTTTAATTCAATAAACGATTTCAGACATAGAACTTTACTCTTACATAATCCCTTGCTCTTCACAGTAGATTCCTTTATATCTTTTCTTTAAATCACTGAAAAATCAGCATGACAGTTTATCTTATTGGTATAAACTTCATGTTTATAAACAATCAGCAGAGATGTGTTCCTCTTTGGCGGTCTTTTGGAAAACAGATTACATCAGATGACGTGGTTTATCATTTTGTCAATAGTTTTTAAAGCAACAAAATACTCTAAATATCAAGCATTGCAATGCAAACTTCATTACTGTTATATTGACGTAGCGCAGGCTTGTCATATGGGCAAAGTAGATTCTGAAGAATGTATTAAATGTCACATGGATGGAGATACCTTTTAACATACCTTTTTATTGTATCATAAACATTTCTCTTTTTGGGAATTTGCTCTTCAAATTATTGAAAAAGTTCTCTCACAAAAACCAGCTCACGATAGTGAGACCTTGTTATTGGTTCAATGCATTAGGCTCCTGATTTATCTGAAGGGTCCACCAAGTTCGTTAGAATAGCCTTATTATTGGCAAAATGTTACACATTAAAATTATGGCTGCAATCTTAATCTCCTACATTGCGTTGGATTCAAAAAATGGTGACTTGGATGTAGTTACAACCAATAGATGCTAAATATTTGCATACATGTGTAAATAAGGACTATATGCAAGCATGGGGAGTGTTTTACCCTCAATTGTCTATTGAGATGAGAGAGAAACTAATTTCATTAGGTTAAGCTACTGACTAGTCTTAATTGTAATGCTGATATATCTATGCACTGGCTGTTTACAAGAGAGGGGTGAATGGGTTGTGTTTGGTGAATGTATATGTTGTCTTGTCTAGCTACTACAATAGCTTGTATTGAATTTAATTTAGTATGTGTTACATTTATAAAAACTGTTGTGATGCATGCAAATCTTATGCTTGAATATATTTTTAATTAGTTGTACTGTTTGGATTTGTATCACAAGGTACACAAATAAAAATTTAAAAAAAATAAGATGTCTTTAAAAATAAAAAATATAGGAATTATTTCAATATAGCTGACCACCTTAATATCCCCTACTACTACCCCTACCCCTCACCCTCATCCTCATAGTGACGCCTAAACCACCCCAGCACCCCCTAGCCCAGTGATGGCCAACCTTTTGAGCTTAGTGTGTCAGAATTCATAAAAAAAACAAGCAAACTCGGGTGGTGTGTCACTTCTAGAAAAATCCATAATTTTGTGATATTTGTAGCTCTAATTAATAACAAAAAGTTATAATTTTAATATATGTACTGTATTTATTAATAAAGCAAAAACAAATAATTCTTTACCTTACCTGCTTAGTGACTTTTATGTTGCTGAATTTCATTGGCTAAATCTTCAATTAAAACACTCTCTCCCCCTCCACCCCCCCCCCCACCCCCCCCCCCACAAACTCTTACTCCCCTGGATTTTCTCATACACGCTCATGCTCTCACACTCACTGGCTCCCTCACATACACACAAACACACACACCCAGACAGGCTCCCAGTCATTCTCACACCACTCCCACTCCATCCTCCAGGCAGGCACCAATTCATTCTCACACACACAGACCCCCAGGCAGGCACCCATGAATTCACACACATACACACCCAGGCAGACTCCCATTCATTCACATGCACACACTAAAGGCAGACCCCCCCTCTCTTTTGCCAGCAACCTCGGAACCTCTCTCATTCCTCTGCTGCCACTGTCACTACTGTCACTGCTGCAACATGGCTATTGGGGAGGTGCTGATTGCTGCTACTGACACTAAAGCCCATTCTGCTGCCTCCTCAGTGCAGGCCCCATGGGCTTCCACTTTCTCCATGCTGATCTCGTACATTGTGAGATACGCATAGAGAAATAGCTATTCTTGCACATTCCCAAAGATTACATGTGCCAATCACTAAAAATTAATTAATTAATTTTTTTACCTTTGCTGTCTGATCTTAGTTTTCTAATTGGTTGGTCACAGGCTTTTTTTTTCCACCTTCCCTTTCTTATTTTTTTTGCCAATTCCTTTTATATTGTCTTTTTTTCTGTTTCTTTTCTCTCCATCTTCTTCCCTCAAACACACAGTCAGGTTCTCATTCTCACATGCATTTTTCTCTCACACACACACAGGCTCTCACTGTCACATGCTCTCTCTCATACAATCATTCATACACAAGTCTCTCACTGGCACATTCTGTCTGACTCTCACACACAGGCTCTTTCTCACTCCCACATGCTGTCTTGCTCAAGCACATGCTGTCTCTGCAAACATTCAGGTCCTCACTCTCACACACAATCTCTCAACTCATCTCATACACGCACACACTCACACACACTCTACAGACCCTCAGCCTCTCTCTCACCTTTGGGCTTCCTCTTCGCGGGTCACCGCAGGATGGGCTCTGCAGCGACCCTAATCTTCTCAAGCCGCAGCAGCCCTGCTACCGGGCCTCTTCCTCTTCTAGGGCCGCTGCGACTTGGGATTCGCAGCGGCCTGTAAGCGCAAGCGCTGCTTCTCTTCTGCACGCGCTGATGCTTCTCCTTCTTCCTTCCCACGAGGCTCTGGCAACGTTTACGTCCGGGGCCGCAGGCAGGAAGGAGGAGGAGCATCAGCTCGTTTAAATGCGATCTTTTTCTTCGGGCCGTGGTGATGTGAGCCTCACACGGCCCTGCCTATCTGCCTGTCGCTGTGCTGCATGAGCCTCCCTGCGCCCGGGGGCTTTGGGGGGGTGGAGGGGATTTAAAAAAATTAATTTTAAAGGGTTGGCACAGCCAATAAAAAAAAGCCTCGGCGCAGACGATAAAAAAAAAATAATTTCCCGATAGTCCACGAAACACTGCGCGTGTCAGCAAAACCGTCTCGGCGTGTCACCTCTGAAACGCGTGTCATAGGTTAGCCATCACTGCCCTAGCCTCATCCTTATTGCCCCCTAAACCACTTCTAACACCCTCTACTCCCAACCTCGCCCCGCTACTGCTGCCAAAAACTACCCCAACACCCCCCTATCACTCTCTAACCCCCTAATCCCACCTGCCTTTCTAGTTCCTACATTGCATTTACCCCTCAGAGGTAGTCTGCTCCTCTTTATAATCTGCCTAGATACCATTCCAGGCCTGTCTAAACTGGCATTTTTCCTTCTGACCCCCCCGCCCCCTGATTTGAAATAAAATATGTTCATTTCTCACCACTAGGGGCGCCAGTCATGACACATCCCTGGTGGTGAAATTTGGCTGTCATGCTGGGGGGGGGGGGCATCTTGGAATAAGCCAGAAGAACCAGACGTTTGCACACACGTGGAAAAACGTACATGCATACGTTTTCAATTTGTTTTTAAACATACACATGTATGAATTCACTCTCATGCAAATGTGTTGCACACGTAAGTAACACATGCATATATTTTCTTTAAAAGGTACGCATAATTTATAATCTGTGCATATGTACTTGTGCAGATTATAAAACATGAACGTATTTGTGCGCAGCCCCATATATGGGGCCACGCACATTTGTTTGAAAGTTATCCTCTAAATGTGTGTTTTCACACATGCAACGCACACACTCGCACACATTCATATACACATCATAGATAACTGTTGTAATATTTTGTCCACTGTAGTTATAGCCTTTATGGGTGGAAATCTGCCTAGACACTGAGGTAACCATATAGAGAAAAAGGGAAAAAAAAACCATAAAAATGATTCTCATATGCTTCTTATTAAAATGTTCTGGATAAAAAGTATCTATGGCTGCTTCTTAGCAATGCACTGCATGAGTGCCAAGGCTACGTTTTGCTTACTCAGCAAGAAAGTATTGGCCAAAATGAACTTCAGCCTCAAAACAGCATTCTTAAGTCCTCACTGTAAAAGCTAAACTTGATTTCCTTTCTCTCCTAGCACCAACAGCAACTGTCATTAGCGTCACAGTTTCTAATGCTTTTCCTGTCACATGACAGGAAAAAAAAAAAAACATTTGGCTCTGATAATCTGTGCTGAAAAGGTCCAGAAAGGCACTGCTTCCTCAGATATGTGGGGCTGACTCACAAATGGAGGTTCCTTCCACTCTCTCAGGGCACTGCACTGGCAACAAGCTCCTGGCAGCTGTAGCACCAAGGTTTGTGATACAGCAGCAGACAGCCCAAGTATGGACTATGGATGATTGGGAGAGTTTGGGGGAGCACCGGGGATGGGGAAGGGGGTGCAGGGGTAGGAAAGAAGAGTAAAGGTTATTCCATGCATGACACCCTAACAAAATGGCAACTTTCCTAAATAATTTTTGCTAAATACTGACTGGCATGCACAAGAGTAGTATTGTAGAGCAACAGGATTGGCTTAGATGGAATATAAATGTTTTAAATTAATTAATTAATAGGAGTAGAGCAGTGCTATAGGTTAATAGACAGCATTTTCTTTAATAATTATAAAAAGAGATCTAAATTAATTTAAATTTACATTTTCAAAAGTCATATAATTAGATTTCTAATTTGAAAAAGAAAACATTTTTTTTCATTCTGTGCTATTGCTTCTTTCTCCTTCTCTTCCAGCTGTTTCTAACTGTGATCTTGCCCTTCGTCTCAGCCTGTTCTTTTTCCATCTTCCTTCTTCACATCACTCCCTCCTCCCAGTCCCGTCCATTTTTTGCCTTTTACCCTCCTATCCTCATTCTTCCTATTCATCCATCCCCTATCTGGCACTATTTCACCTCACTTCCTCTCTCAGCCCGCCTCTCTCACCTTCCTCTCAGCCCTCCTCCTTTTTATCTTTCCCTCAGCCCCCTTTCTTCCTCTTTCATTCACCGTGGCCCTCCTCCTTCCCCTCCCCCCCCAACCTTCAGTCTCTTCCTCTTTCTTTCACCCCCCTCAGCCCACCTAACTTCAGGGTCTAGAAGCAGGAGATATGGACCCAGAACGAATCAATCGGTGCAGGGGCCCCTTAACATTTGGTTTATGCCACTAATAAGCTGGAGGAAGTCCCTCTTGAGGATTCCATAAGCCGAAGGCAGATGGATGAAATCAGCACCACAGCTTACCTCTCTGCACCCAGGTGCCCACAGCATGTGACGAGCAGTGGTTTTTCAGCCCTGCCTGGGACATATCTGTTACGTTTGCCACTTGCCATACCACACCCGCCAGCGGCTTCACTCACCTCCGATGCTGCCAGCCGAAGACCGCCGCTCCCCGTGGCACGAAAATGCCACCGCTCCTGTTTTCCTCCCAGGCACATGCGTGCAGTGCACGCCATCTATAAGGGCTCCATGGTGAGAATCCAGGCTCTCGGCACCTTCTAATGACGTCACATGGCCTGGCACTTAAATCCCGGCCATGCATCCAGGTTTTGCCTCAGCGAGCAGGTCCTTCTCCTTGGAATTGTTTCAGCTTGCCCTGTCCTCTGTTCTGGCTGCACCTTGCTCTAGTCTTCAGTCTTTGTCTTGCTCCAGTCCTCAGTCTTCACCTGGCTCCAGACTTCAGCCTTCGCTTTGCTTCAGTCTTCAGCCTTGCTCCACTCCAGGCAAGTCTTCAGCTTCGCTACAGCCGTGCTCCTTACCCATCTTAAGCTGCAAGCTTCTGCTCGGCCTGTCAGCCTTTTCCAGCCCTTCGGATCTGACCATAGTCACAGCCTCCTGGACTTGTCATAAGCTGGCTCATGCCAAGACTTGTGTGCCTGCTCTTGGTGCAAACCTCAGGGCCCAGCCCATGAAGATGCATCGATTGCACCATGACAAGAGGGGCTCGCGCTTATGTCGCTCGCAACAACATCAGAGGGGGTGGCAGGATTGACTTTTTTTTTTCTTACCCACAGACACATCATAAGGGGAGCGGCAGCCTGATGATGTTGCACCCAGGCCAGGAACCCTGCTTTCCCCCAACTTCTCCTGGCATTGCATATCAGGCTGCAAGGAGGGAATTTTGCTGCTAGGGCTAGGCCTACTGCAGTGGTATAAGAGCCCCCCCCCCCCCCACCACCACCACCACCACCACCAAAGCACGAGTCCCAGAGCAATGACTTCAATTTCCTCCCCACCCCAGGGACAGTCCTGCCTTGCAGGAACAGTGGCAGCAGGTGCCGAAGGGACAATACTAGCCAGCACCCATAGCCTCCTCCCTCCCAACCCCATCTTCCAACAGCAGCAGCTGCCAGCAGCTCTCACCACAGGGAGCAAGACAGAGGGGACTGGCACTGCTTCCTTCAGTGCTCCAGAAGGGGATGAAGTAGCAGCCTTGCTCTTTGCTGCTGGGAGCTGCGTTGTGACTGTGTCTCTGTCTTCGTAATGCCCCTCTTGCTCTCCCCATGCAGCACAATAAGCATTCCACCATGAGAAGAGAGAAAAGGGCCATAGAGAACACAAAGCAGCTTCCTCAGCACTGTCCCAGCTCTGCTCAGTTCCAGCCCGCTCCTCCCCTGCAAGCCTAAACTTTCCTTCCTGAGAGAACCGGCAGAGGAGCCGCATGCAACCTGGGAATATCCTGGAAGATCTGAGAAATGGGGGAGTTACTGGTAATTTTCTTTAAAAAAAAAAAAAAAGGGACTGGGTTGGGACCAGCAGCAGCCTCCACCTTTCACTTTTCCTCACCCCCAAAAAGGAAGCAAGTTCAGAAGGGTTCCAGGTCAGTGGCTAGGCATGACTTGGCAGAAAATCCCCACTGCCTGGGCTGTCTGATTCCATTGCAGCTGATGTTCTGGTAAAGCAAAAAATGTTATAGCTGACCCTGAACTGGGGTTTGCTAGGTTGGGCCTGGTTGCCATGTATAGAGCCACAGAATGGCTCTGAGCAAACCAGACCCAGACTACTGATAGCCTGGGGTATGGCCCCCCCCCCACACCTGAGGCTCCAGATTGGTCTTATCAGAATTGAAAAGGTATGCTGGGATGCCAGGAAGGTGTTCCTGGCATTTAAAAGGCTCAGAGGCCAAATAACGCTATGGGATCCTGGCGATCAATCCAGGAACACGTGATCCTGAGTATACTGACGTTATGTAATGTGAAAGTATTGAAGCCCTGTGTTAATGTTGTAAGAGAAGCTGTGACTCAAGTATTTACCATGTCTGTCCATGGAAAGGAATTACTGAGGAAACTGACCTGGACTGGATAGGTGGATTGGATTTAAGCTTTGCCACAACTGTGAGTGTTTGCAACCTTGTTTGAACTTACCTGGTTATTTATATGATCACCTATCTGTTAATAAACCAGCACTGAGACACTACCATTGGTATGGTTTGTACTGCAGGGACTTCCTAATCTGATAGAATCCCAGGATAGGTCAATAGATATATAGGGTGCTCTTGGCTTGGCATGTGTTAGGTAGACCTCAGTTAGGGTGCAAGCGAGCTGTGAGTGATCTTGGGAAGATGTCTCCATGGACCTTGCTTCCATAAAGAAGTTTCAGGTCTCAGGTCTAGTAGAAGCGGGTGGTTGGGAGAATGGACTGGTGTGCCTCAGTTACCGGCAGGCCAGAAGTACTTGGAGCAGAGGTAGGGACCACACACATATCTGTCCAGAAGTCAGGAATCGAGCAAGGCAATCCAGGTAAGAACAAAGGCTTGTCTGTTCCTTCTGGCCTTAAATTCTGTGCCTCATTAAGTCTCCATCCTAATCATTCATCCCTGTGGGGGTGTCCTAGATCTTTTCTTGTGTGCCTGTGACATTCACCTGTTCAAGTCCTGGAGTTCCTGACAGTATTTCCCCACCACCGTCTCCACCCTTTCTTTAAATTTGGTTCATGTGCCTGCATTTTAGGGGAATCTCCAGTGATGTCTCACCAGTTCCTTTGTGTGTACATTCATGTCTAGTTCACAAGATTTTTTTCTCTGGTCCATATCTTTTCCAGTAAATCAAGTAGTAGACTTGGTTTTGATTTTAAAGCCCATATCTCTTCTATCTCTTTATTCTTACTGACTTCTTAATCTTATTGATGGAGAAGGACTCTGCAGTCAGGGAATGGTTTGTGATAATAATGCTATAACAATGAAACATGAAATACTGCATGTATCTGATATGTTGGAGGAAACTTGATTTCAATTGTTACTGGATAAACTTGTTTTACAATGGAGAATGACCAATGAGCTTTTGGTCCACTTTGGTCCTAGAACAGGTCTCCAGCTTCCATATAGGGATTTCTTATCTGTCCCTATCACCCAGTCTGTTTCCTTTAAGCTTCTATTTGTGGCTCAGGTCCCAATTCTGTTCCATATTCCCTTAACATTTTTACCCATTAACCTCTACATAATCTAGACTTCTACCCATAGAAGTTAAGTGGCTGCATTATTTCAATGGTAGAAGGTTTAAAATGGTGGTTTTAACTTTAAGCCTGGGTGATGTTATAGAGTGACATCTACTGGTATAAAAGATGAGACTTGCAGTGAGTGTGGAGGCAGACAGTGCCACAAACACGTTCTTTTCCTTCCATCCTTTTACTGGGACAGTCATTGGCCAGCTTGTTGTATTTTGGTCCAGAAGGGCAGAAATCCAAGGAGGCAAAGTTCTCCATGAAGAGAGTACATTTTATACCCTACTTCTAGGCTTAAGGTGTAGCTCCTTTTGAAAAAGACCCTAGGAGGAATTATGAGGACAACACCGGTGTATGCAAACCTATCTCATGCATATTCATTGTGGTTATCCAGAAAACCTGACTGGTTAGGTGTGTCCTGAGGACTGGGTTGAGATGGGGTTTTGGTATAGTATAAATAGGACTTCTGATTTTAGGTGTTTACTTTCTTAGGAGTTTTTTGGGGGCACCAAAAATCAGTGTTTATTGGTGTTTTTGCGCGCAGGTACTACCTTTTCTGGTTGAATCAAATATGCACGTTTGTGCAGCTGAGGAGTTGTTAGCATGGAAAAGGCACAAAACAAAGCAGAGGATCCAGGATAGGCAAAGAGGGGGGAGAGAGTAGTAGGGAAAGTGGTGTCTTTCTAGTGTTTTGTTTTTTGGTTTTTTTTTTGCATGAAGGGTGTTTATTGGGGTTTATCAGTTAAAACCTAAAATAGCTCATCATCAGTCCCTGCTTCCCTGCAATAATTACTCATTAGATTTTGTACAACTGCTTATCCATTTTATATGTTACTTTGTAATCAACAAGAGGAGTCCCTATCCTTACCTACTCCTCAGCTCCCTGTATACTGACATGGTATACATTGTCTATACCAGAGCTTTCCAAAGTGTGTGTTGCGACACTTTAGTGTGTCGCCTGAGGTGTGCCGGTGTGTCGAGCAAGCCCGGTGCACGTGACACTCCAGCAAGTGGGAGCCAATGCGGCCACTTGCTGGAGGTGGACCTCATCCCACTGGCGGCTGAGCAGTGAAGTTTCGCTGGGCTGTGCTGTGTGCTGGAGACGCACATCAGGAAGATCGGCAGGGCCGTGGTGGAGCTTACGTCACCACAGCCTGAAGAAGAAGGTCACGCAGGTGCTCCTCCTCCTTCCTGCCCACGCGGCCCCGGAAGAAAAATGTTGCCGGAGCCGCATGGGCAGGAAGGAGGAGGAGCATCAGCCGCGTGCAGAAGAGGAGCAGGGGGCTGAGAAGAGGAGGCGGCCCGGTAGCAGGGTTCCCACCGTGGATCGGCCCGCGAAGATCAGGGATGCCGCTGCCGCGGATCGGCCCACAAAGATCAGGGCTGCTGCAGAGCCCATCCTGCAGCGACCCGTGAAGAGGAGCCCAGAGGTAAGAGAGAGGCTGAGGGCTCGTAGTGTGCGTGTATGAGATGAGTTGAGAGATTGTGTGAGGGAGTAAGGACCTGAATGTTTACAGAGACAGCATGTGAGAGCCTGTGTGTGTGTGAGAGAGAGACAGCATGTGCCAGTGAGAGCCTGTGTGTATGAATGATTGTATGAGAGAGAGCATGTGACAGTGAAAGCCTGTGCTTGAGCAAGACAGCATGTGGGAGTGAGAGAGAGCCTGGGTGTGTGAGAGTCAGACAGCATGTGCAAGAGAGAGACTTACTACCGTGGCTCCTCCTCTCTTCAGCCACATGGCTGAAGAGAGGAGGAGCCACGGTAGGAAGAGCAATGCGGCTAAAGAGCAGTGAAGCTGCAGCAGACTTGGCCACATGGCTAAAGAGAGAAGCAGCAGAGGCAGATCCGGCTTCATGGCCAAAGAGGCTCAGGGACTGGGCCACATGGCTAAAGAAAAGCATGGGCCCAGCCGAAAGAGGAGCCGTGTCCTCTCCACAATGAAAAGAGGAGACCTCCTGATGGTGTGAGAACTGATGCTGCTTCTACTGCCTTCATATTCTGGGAAGAGAAAAAAAAGAGTGTGTATGTGTGTGTGTGTTTGTGTGTGTGTGTGTGTGTGTGAGAGACTATATGAAAGTTCATATATCAATGTGTGTGTGAGCATGTGAGAGAGAGTATGTGTTTTTGTGTGTGTGATGTGGAGAGACCGCATATGTTTGCAATCATGTGGGAGAGAGAACATGGATGTGCATATGTGATTATGGGGCTAGAGAGAGAACATGTGTATGAGAGCATGTGTGTAGGATAGCATATGGGAGAGAGGGTGTTTGTATGAGAACATGTGTGTGAGATCATTTGGAAGAGAGCGAGCATGTATCTGTGTGTGTGAATATGTGGGGTAGAGAGCATTGTGTGTGATCTTGTGGCAAGCATGTGTGTGGGACAGCATGTGTATATGAAAGCATGAGGGAAAGAGAGGGTGTGTGTGTAAGAGAGAGCATGTGGAGGACAGAATGTGCATGTATGAACATGTGTGAGAAAGAGTGTGTATGTATTGGAGAGTGTATGTAAGAGAGAGAGGAGATAACCACTGTCAGCTGTTTAGAAATATTTTACTAATGTGATTTTACAATTATGATTAATATTTCTTGATTTTATTGTTTAATGTTTTACAAGGAATGGTAGTGATGTTTTATGAGGAATAGCAATGTTTTTGGTTTTCTATTGTTGCACTATTTACTAAGTCTGGCTTGTTGTTATTTACAGTTCAGTTTTTGTATGCACATTTCTATTTATACTTTATGGGTTTTTTTATTCTGTATCTGGTGAGGGTCTGTTTCTGTTTCGCATGTGTGACTGAGGTGAGGTGTTCTGCCAGCATGTAGTTTCTGTGTAGCAGCTTGGCTTGTACTATTTTTCTGATAGGTGTAGAGGTGTCTTTTAGCCTGCTCTAATATTTGCAGTGTGCCTTTTCATAGGTAGGTTTGTCACTGAGTGGGTGCAGGCAGTTAGTGCTGTTTTGGTATGGGAGAGTCAAGCCCACACCCAACATTTTACAATCGCTTATTACTATATGGGTTCCAGGTCTCTTTTTTTTTTTGGCAGTATTTTGGTTGGCACCACAGCAGTGCATGTAATTATCACAGTAACATGTATATTATATGTTTACCTTAGAGTGTCCTTTTTCGAGTCAAATCTATTGCTATAAATGCATAATTTTAAACTGTCAGTGGGGAAGTCAATTGTGTGGGGGGGGGGGGGGGGGAGGGGGGTGCCACGCTGTAAGATTCGCCTAGGGGGCCTAATATCTTTGCACCAGCCCTAAATCTGGGGAATTTCCATGGGTGTCAGCTAATGTCATATATATTTAGCTCCTGCCTTTACATTGGTAGCTCCAGGCGAATTACATTCAGGAGACAGGTATTTCCCTATCTCTATGGGACATACAATGTAACTTTCTACCTGAGGCAATAAAGAATGAAGTGACTTTCTCAAGGTCACAAGGAACAGCTATGAAAGTCCTTTGAAGCAACTGGGCTTGTTTCTATGTTGAAACTTGCTATTCATAAGTACACAGGAGCCGATTCAATACCGTGCGCTGACCGCTGCACGCGGCCGAACATGCGACTGGATGTGCATTTTGGACGCCCATTACATGGAAATCCACGTGGATGAGGCTATTAGCTGACCCCCATGATCCAATAAATTTTCCATGCGGCCAATGCGCCCTTGCAACGCGGCAAATTTTACGCCAGCCTGGGGTTTGCATAAAGGTATGCCACACTCAAGGGCGCATTGAAAAAAAAAAAAAAGGAAAAATCCTGCTTTCTGAGATTCCTCCTACATAGTATTGTAGTGATACCATGTAGGAGGAACCAAATAAAGCAGTATTGTTTTTTGGTTTTTTTTTTAATTCTTTGAAAAAAGAAATGTGGACGTCCAATATGTACACAAGATACATGGTCCAAGCCGCGTACCTTGAGCGCGTATATTCCAGTAGCAGGAGAAAAGGGACGCTCTTAGATTGAGCGTCCATCTTCCCAGTCCGCTTGACAGCCACCTCTCCTGTGCGCCCGATTCGGAGGAAGTGCTAGGGATGCACATTTGTCCCTAGTGCCTCCTTTTTAGCCCGACTCCTCATTTTAATATTGGATTAGGAGCCCAGGAGAGGTGGCTGGTCGTGCGCTAGGAAAACGGGCGCTCAATACTGAGTGCCCGTATTCTGCGCACATTTATTGCATCGATCCATTATTGTTATGATGCCATTTTGTATAAAGCCAAGTTTCAACTCTGCAATCTTTTGGCTTGCAATGTAGCAGAGGATCTAAACCTGACAGTATTGGCCGAATTTTAAAAACGGCCACACACGTAAAAAAACGGGGGTTACGTGTGTGGCTGGGCCTTGCGCACAGCGCGCGCATTTTCAAAGGGGTCCAGCCACACGTGTAACCCCCGTTATGCACAGAAGTGCCAGGCCTAGAAAAGGGGCGGGGGGGAGGGGAGGGGCGAGGCTCGAGGCGGTCGATACAGCAGCAAGTGGCTACTGCTCCTGAAGTGGAGCAAGAGGTAAAATAAAAAATTTGGGGTTAGATAGGATAGGGATAGGAGGCGGGGAGGAGAGGGGAAGCGGGAGGAAGGTCAGTTAGGTGGGTTGAAAAGTTCCGTCCCAGTCCGCTCCTTAATTGGAGCAGACTGGGAGGAAACTGGGAGAGGTCCAATCTCGTCGCCATGCTGAGGTTGCATAAATTTCTCCCCCCTTGCACGTGCCACCCACAGATACGCATGCAGATTATAAAATCCGGTGCACGTGTTAGAAAATTGGCGCGTCCATGTGTGCGCGCCGGGAAGTGCATGCACATGGATGCGCGTGCGCAGAGTGGAAAATCTACCTCTATATATTTGTGAGAGGGAGAGTCTGTCAGGAGTGAAAGAAAGTTTGCATGCGCACGCGCACACACACACACACACACACACAGTTCCCATACATGAGCATTGTGCACTTAGATTTCAGCAGCAACTGAATCTCATTAGGTTTTTTCCCTGCATTGCCTACGCCCTTGCCAAAGCTGTTTGGAAGAGACAAAAAGAGGATTAGTGTCACTAGATACCTGCCAATCATTTTAAGATCTTCTAAGGTCTTTAAAGATCTTCTTCGCGACTTTTATAAAATACAGCAGTGTCTCAATATCTAAAGCAAATTAAAGCTTTACCTCCCAAAAAGTCCTCACAGTCTACAACCGAGTCTATGGTTTGCAGGAAGCACATACTGAGATTAATTTCTAATTATATTTTCTTCTTTTTACACAACCCAGCAGAGTCAACAGCTCACTTCTGGGCTTCTGGCTCAGCACAAATTCAATCACATGGGGCTGAGGTGCCATGAGCCTCCATTCACAGCTCCTGGGAAGGGCGGGTTCCTTACTTTTTATCATCTCCCCAGCCCAGCTCTTGTGGCAATTGTTAGCTGCCTCAGGGTGGGGTCCCTCCCGCTTTGGATAAGTAGAGATCCACTTAGGTGTCACATGTGAAAAGCTCTGTTTCCTGCCAGGTTGAGTGTAGCCCAAACAGCCAGTCTCCTAGGGGTAGGGAGGGAAAGCGGGGATAAAGTTAGGAAATGTCCTTAACAAAGAGGACAGTTGCAAAAAAACCTCTGCAATATATGATCCTGGATTAAAAGGTTTAACAATTTTACTGCACTAAAAAAGAAAACTATTAAGTGCTAGCAGGCAATAAGTGTGCTTGAAAGATTTCAACAAGAAAAGGCTTTTTTATATATATACTTAAACAACAATTTGAAACTTCAACACATTCAAACCTTTTTCTTTCAGCATAGCTATATCTTCAAACACTATTAAGAAATATACTTTTTTTTTCTCATAGGACTTTAGGCTAAAACCAACCATAATTGGATACTTTGACTGTGTTTTTGTTCCCAGTTTGTATTTTAAAAAAATTGTGTTTTTATTTCTCTTTCACAGGCTCTTCTTGAACAGAGTCTCTTGAGGTAAGTATTCTTTTGTTTGAGTATATTTATTTTCCTCTCAGCGTTTCTTTTTTTGGGTGCTTTATTATTTAGTTCACAAAACACTATTAGTCTGGCTAGAAGTCTCTTTAATGTAGTTTGTGCACTTATCGCTGGTCCTTTTTTGTTGTTGTTGTTTTTTGGTCAAAGCTTCAGTGTGATGTCCCCAGTTGCACGCACTGGTATCCTGGGCAATGGTTCCAGTTTCAGCAGGTGTCCTCAGGGTGGTGAATCCAGATGCAGTGGACATTGATACCTGCTCCCACATCCTCCCCTTCAGGGTTACCTACTCCATTGCATTAACGAAACAACAATAAAAACGGACTCCCTAGCACCTAGAATCTTCCACAAGCTAGGAGCTCCTAAGTGATGTGTCCGTTGACTTGTTGAACTGATTTTCTAACTACCCTGTCCCCTTACCTTAATGCAGAAAAACAGAAACAACTTTAGAACAAAAACATCACTTTTTTTGCCACTCAAACCTTCACATCCACATGCAAACAGTTTATCTTACTTTCCTGTAGATATTCCCCTTAAGTAATTGTTGGCTCCATTTTTACTGGTGTTTTGCAGAGCTGGTGAATAGTGCTGCTGCCATCTTCCAACACCAACTGATCTTCTGCCTTCAAGTTTCCCACATGAAACTTTTTTTATCAGAGCATATATTTGATAAAAAAAAAAAAAAAGTCCATAAAAGTCTCAAGGGACTGATCACTTTACTCCCCTAGTGTCCTTCCACAGGGGATTTTACTTCTATCAGCCAAGAGGCTGCTCCTTGTGCTGATGTGTTTGCCATGATAACCCTCAGTTCCAGGGAACTGCTCTTTGTTCCATAGCTGCAGCAGGTGGTACAACCTGGCATGGCTTATTGTGCACATTGAAATCCTGACACAGGGCTTTCCCTGGCCAAATAAATATGGCCAACCACTTTTATATATATGATGGGGGCTAGCCCAGGGTGCCCCATCACTCAATTTTCCCCAATTCTTTAAATTATATTCCCAGTGCTGCATGTGTAATCCACTTCTGGGTCTTCCCTTTGATTTTCCAAGAGTGCAGCAGGGGCTTTCCCAGTGCTTCTTGTGCTATACATGTCTCCTCCAAGCCCCGGTGCATACTAGCACTTTCTGGACCACCCGGGAGGTTTATTCATGTGGCAGGGGCTTGCCCAGGGCCCCCATTCACCTTTATTTATTTTGTGGTTTTTTTTTAATTGGTTTTAATATGGCCTGTTTTTGCAACACCACTGTGACCCAATGCCTTTCAGGTCACATGATGATAACATCACCACTGACCCAAACATAGTTGCATCTATTTTCATCGGCAGGAGCTTTCTCAGGGCTCCCAGATACATTCCTCCTGTGTGGCAGTGAGGAAGAGCAGCAACAGGAGGCTTTCCATTCAGCTGCTGCTGTGAAGAGCTGTAGAAGCAGCGGTATAATGTGTCCTGCTCCTCCTCCCTTTCAATGTCAGAACTGCAGGAGGTAGAGACAACTCTCTCTTGTGGCTGTGGATGCTGCTTTCTCTTCACATGTGCTATGGGAGGCAGGAAAAAACCCTCCTGTAGCTATTGGACCTGCTCCCTCCTTTGAGCAACATGATACTGCTCCTCTCCTACCTCCAGATGCCATGCAAGAGGCAAGGAAAGACCCTCCTGGGGCAGCAGGTAAAACTTTATATATGTTCTCCTCTTGTCCACAGCGTGATTCTCTGGCCAGTCTAAAGATGTGGCTGATGTGCACTGGCTGGCACTCCTAGACCCTGCAAATAATGCTTCTACAGCACTCCCAGCCCCAGTGGGCCTGAGGATCACAAATTGAATCCAAGTCTTCTGCAAGGCCCCACATAGCTCAGCCGCTGGGCCATCAGGCCAGTCCAAGAGCTGCTATTTCTGATAGCAGTGAGGCCTGTGTAGAATGGAACTACATTTTCAGATAGTAACAAGGCAGACTTGAGGGGCCTTGCAGTCCTCATCTGCTGTCATAGTCTAGATTTCTATAAACCCTTACAACAGCTAAGAAAGTGTGATTTTTTTTTTTTGGGTATCATTGGGGAAGGCTCATATTAGTAACTTTCCACCAGTGACTGTACATGTTCAACAGATTGGGTGTTCCTGCAGAGAACTCAACAGGCAGGCAGAGCTCTCGCCTTCAGTCCTACAGGCATTGTAACTTGCTGTTTTTTTTACTGACATTAGACTGGAAATTCCAGTGCACTTGGATGAAGTTTTCCCTTCTGAGGTCTTACTTTATTATTTCTTCATATAGAAAATCATATCCCCCTTTACATAGGGTTTAAATTCTCCCTGGAGCAGAGAGAGAGAGAGTGGCTGACAAATGAAGATTTATCGTTACTGGAAATCCCCTTTGAAGATTTGGTTCTTGGATCTGGATGGGCTTTCTGCAACATTTTTCAGCAACTGCATTTCTCTATTGTTTGGCACCAGTGTCGCGGCAGCCAGGCAGGCTTCCCATCCTTCCCCTCAGGCAGTCTGTATTGAAAGCTTATTCCATCTTCTTCGTGTCTGATGTGTCTGCATTCCCTAGGCTCACCTGTTCTAGGCAAAAGCTGAAAGCTCTATGATAAATTTATTACCAGCACTTTGGGACTGTAGTACAGTCCTCGTTTAACCTTCCACTCAAATGAGTGGGAAATGTACTTCCGTTGGGCTTCACACATATTCACTCAAATCAAATCAGAAATCAAATGGAAATACATTTCCCAATGAAGACTGCCCCCGTGGCTTCTCCAGGCTGTAGGTTCAAATGCTAGAATACTAGAGTATCAGAATAAGATTTTACTCAATGCAAGTTGTACTCCCTTCGTCACACCAATACAAAAGGAGCTAGAAAAAGAAAAATGTATTTTTTTCATTTTAGATGCTCTTATTTTGCTGCCTTCATATATCAAACATACTGCCTGATTCACTAAGGCTTTTCTCCTGATGAATCAGGCTTATATTTAGTAAACGGTGAAAAATATCTACTTACTTTTCTGCCTATTAGAATAGAAAAACAGTAATTTTAGAATTCTAAAAAATTTTTATTCAATTTTGTTTATTGATAATCATTATTCAAGCAAACAATTAGCAACATTCTATACCAAAAAAGTAAACACAATAAATGAAAACATGAGAAAAGAACAATGCTTGAGAGTTGTGTTTAATATACTCATCAAGCAAAAATAGGATACAAAACAGAATAATACTGGTGAATAAACCCAAACCACCACCCCACCACTACCACCCTTTCCCTCCTTTGTAAGATAAAGAGTCATTTACTACCATTATCTCAAGAAAATCCATAACAAAAAATCCCCAAAAGAGTCAATAATCATTCAAAACCTGACTGCGAGCTTGAGGTTGCAAAGATGATATATATGGCATCCAAACATCTAATATCTTTTTTTTTCCCTCTAGAAGAAGCTATCTTTCCAGTGAGAAGTTCCAGTAACAAAAGATTGTGAAACGTGCTCTTACAGTACATGAGAGATGGTGCAGTCTCTTGTCTCCAATTTTGAAGAATCACCATATTAGTTAAAAGAAAAACTTTTGTGATGCAAAGTTTTTGTAACCCCGTTCCAAAAAGGCCAGTCAACAGGATACCAAAAACAGCAGCAGAAGCAGAAAAAGACAATTTCAAAGAGTACATTTGCTTCCAAAACAATTGAATTTTGCCATAAAACCAAAATGCATGACTTAATGTACCAGGGACTTTATTGCACTTTATACAAATATCAGAATCTGCTATCCCAGCCATGTACACCTGTCTTTGAGATATGAAGGATCTAGTTAGTATTTTGTAATAGATGTAATGCATCTTCATATTTGTTGTAATGTTACATATTGTACCAAAACAAGTTAATAAAGGACTTTAAAGAAAACTGAACATTTAATTCTTGTGTCTACTTATCCCAAAAGCTATCGAGATATTGAACCCAAAGAGATCTGCAAAGATTTATAAAGAAAAGACCCCCACAGGTCCCCACCATCGGAAGGTGAAGCCAGGCTGGAGCAGAGACCCTGCTGGAGCTTCACCACTACCAGCCCTCATTCCCCTCAGGTTGAGCCCTTGGGTACCAGGGCCGGCTGGACTTATGTGGGGGTCTCTGAAGGCTGCGGAGACGGGGCTGGAAGGAATTCCAGAGAGAGTCCAGGAGCTGGACAAGCCACAGTACTCATCAAGGAAAGCCAGGTGTAGGTCACGTCAGGTGACAAATCTCATAGTCATGATTTCAAGTGAAAGTCAGGGCAGGCAGCAGATCTCGTAGTCGGGTTTCCAGGCGTAAGTCAGGGAAGGCAGCAGATCTCATAGTTGGGTTTCCAGGGGTAGGTCAGGACAGGCGGCAGATCTCGTAGTCGGGTTTCCAGGCGTAAGTCAGGGAAGGCAGCAGATCTCATAGTTGGGTTTCCAGGGGTAGGTCAGGACAGGTGGCAGATCTCGTAGTTGGGAGGCGAAGCGAGGGTCGGAATCCGGAAGGTTGACGAACAGGAACACAGGCAAGGGCATGATCCTCCGCAGAGGAGCAGGAAACAGGACCTTAAGAGCAGAAGCCAAGGCAAGGTCTTGAGAGCCAGACCTTGCCTTAAGTAGGAAAACGCTGGGCAGGGCAAGGAGGAGGGGCCACGGCAATTTCCTGCCGTGGTCCCCTTAAATCCTGGAGAACGCGCACGTGGGCCTAGGAAGGTCCAGAGGAGGTGGGGCCCACGCTGGGGATTGCAGCGTGTCAGAGAGGCCTGGGCGAACAGGCCTACCAGCGCTCTTGAAGAGATGAGCACGAGGAAGCGCCCCAAGAGCGGTTGGCCGCTGCTGCTGCTAACCCGGAGCGGGTGGATGCCGCACCGGTGGTAGGGGGCAACCGGGTGCGAGGAGCCATGGCTGGTGGTTCTAACAGTACCCCCCCCCCCTTTAGGCCTCCCCCTTGAAGGTCTGAGCTTCCCGGGATGGTCAGTATGGAACCGTTTAACAAGATCCTTGTCGAGAATATTAGTGGAGGGTTCCCACAAGTTTTCCTCAGGTCTGAAACCCTCCCAGGCTAGGAGCTATTCCCATTTGTGACCCCGCTTCCTAATGACCAGAACCTCTCGGACTTGGTATATGGTCTCATCTTCGGCGGTCAACTGTGGGACTTCAGGAATTTTTTGAGGCCAGGAGAGAACCAGAGGTTTTAGCAGGGAGACGTGGAAAGAATTATGTATCTTCAGGGAGGTAGGCAAGCGGAGTTGATAAGTTACAGGACCAAGCTGCCGGAGTACTGTGAAGGGACCAATATAGCATAGGGCCAGGCGCATGGATGGTACCCTTAGACGGATGTGCCGGTTGATAAGCCACAGCCTCTCTCCCTGTCGAAATTGAGGATCTGGTCTTCGATAAAGATCCGCAAATCTTTTAGCTGACTAAGCTGCCTCCCAAAGCATCTGCTGAGTGGGAATCCATAGTCCCATGAGTTTCACCGCTGTCAATTGTACTGCAGGTGATAGGACGGATAGTGGAAGGGGTAGGGGAGGGATGGATTGTTTCCCATAAGCAATTTAAAAGGGGGAAGCCCCAGTGGCAATACAGAAATGAGAGTTTTGTGAAAACTCAGCCCAGGGAAGGAGACAGGCCCAGTCATCCTAACGAGCGTTGACGTATGATCTCAGAAATTGCTTCAAGGTGCGGTTAGTTCTCTCAGCCTGACCGTTGGCTTGCAAATGGTAGGCAGTAGTAAAGTCTAAGGAGATATAGCATTTTTTGCAGAGATACTGTCAGTATTTGGCAGTAAACTGGGAGCCTCAGTCAGAGGTGATATGCTGTGGCAAGCCATGGAGATGGAAAATGTGTCATACAAATAACTGGGCCAGTTGAGAAGCAGATGGAAGACAGGGTAACGGCGTGAAGTGCGCCATCTTAGAAAAGCGGTCAACCACCACCCAGATTACCGTGTAGCCCTCAGAGCAGGGAGGTCCACTATGAAATCCATGGAGATGTGGGTCCAGGGTTCTGTGGGAGTGGTTGCAGCACTACTCTTTGACTGTCTTCAAGGGGGTAGGGTTTTTTCAAAGCTGGATTGTTGTTAGTGGTTGCAGCAAGCCCAAGGGTTTCCCCACCAGGGTTTTTTGTTGGGCACAGGTGGGGCAAGAGTCGATGTATGCACGGATATCTTTGCTCATCTCTGGCCACCAGTAGAATTGGTGAAGAAGGTTCTGAGTCTTTGCCCGACCAGGATGGCCGGCGCCATGGGAGTCATGTGCCCAGGCTAGAACCTTGCTGCAGAGTCTCTTAGGGACTACTGTCTTGCCCGGAGGAATGGTCTGGGAGACTGAGAGGATGACGCAGGCTGGATCTAGAATGGATTGAACAGATTCCTCTTGATCTTCAGAGGAGAAGGAATGGGAGAGAGTATCCGCTCTTATGTTCTTGCTGGCGGGTCGGTAGCGGAGTTCAAAATTGAAATGGATGAAAAAGAGGGCCCACCGAGCTTGGTGGGAGTTCAGTCATTGAGCTTGTTGCAAGTGTACTAGATTCTTATGGTCCGTGTACACAGAAATATGGTGCTGGGCCCCCTCCAGCCACTGACGCCATTCTTCAAATTTATTTATTTTATTTATTTATTTATTTATTTCTATACCGGCTTTCACGACCAAAGGTTGCATCAAGTCGGTTTACATTTAACAAGGCGTGTAATAAACATAGAACTAGGGTAATTGAACTGGTGCAGAAAATAATAGTTACAATGAACAAGGAAATTACCAACTGGGATAGGAGGAGAAAAGAGAAAAGGGACAGGAATATTTGCATAGTAAAACGCATTTACAGTGAATATTTACATAGTAAGCAATAAAGGATCTGTGTCAAGAGGATGTCAAGAGCTAAATGTAGTCAAGGACGGGGAGGGGTATGGGCTGGTGGGGTTTACACTAGGATAGAGGGAAGAGGGAGGTTAGGGGTGACAGATGGTGGTTGAAAGGGAACCTGGATCAATCTGAACTCTGGTAGGCTTTTTTGAAAAGCCAGGTTTTTAGTCTTTTCCTAAAAGTAGGTAGGCATGGTTCCTGGCGAAGCTCTGAAGGGATGGAGTTCCATAGGCGCGGTCCTGCTGTGGATAGAGCTCTGTCTTCGAGAGATTTGTGTTGGAATGTTTTGGCTTTTGGAACATGAAGTGATTCTTTGTAGTGTTCTCTAGTTGGTCTGACAGAGGTGTGTTTCTTGAGTGGTATTTGTAGATTTAATGGTGCGAGTTGATGTATGACTTTGAAAATGATGGTTATAGATTTGTACATGATTCTGTAGTGAATGGGAAGCCAATGAAGGGTTTTCAAGATGGGGGTGATGTGGTCGAATTTTCTAGAGTTGGTCAGAATTCTGGCGGCTGTATTCTGCACCATCTGAAGGGGTTTTGTATGATCGGCAGGGAGACCTAGTAGAATAGAATTACAGTAATCCAGCTTTGAGAAGATTATTGCTTGAAGAATTGTTCTAAAGTCTTGTGAGTGGAACAGTGGTCTGATTCTTTTGAGGATGTATAACTTGTGAAAACAGTCCTTGGTTGTTTGGTTTATGAATGATTTAAGGTTTAGGCGGTTATCGATGATTGCTCCTAGGTCTCTTACGTGCGAGGTTTGCAGGTTGGCTGGTAGGTTTGTGGTGATGTTGTTGTTTTCGGGTGCTATAATGAGGAATTCTGTTTTTTGAGGCATTTAGAATAAGGTTAAGACTGTTGAGGAGGAGTTTGATTTCAGTCAGGCATTTGTTCCAGAATTCTAATGTGTTTATAATGGATTTTTTTATGGGGATTATGATCTGTACGTCGTCTGCGAATAGGAAGTGTTTCAAGTTTAGTTTAGTGAGGAGGTGGCAGAGTGGGAGCAAGTATATATTGAAAAGGGTGGGGGAAAGAGAGGAGCCCTGTGGAACCCCTAGTGAAGATGGATGGTACTGAGATTCTTTGTTGTGGATTTTAACCTTATATCCTCTGTTTTCCAGAAAGGTTTTGAACCAGTTCTGTGCAGTGCCTTGCACTCCGATGTTTGCCAATTGGTTTAGTAGAATGTGGTGGTTGACCGTGTCGAATGCCGCCGAAAAGTCAAGTAGAATTAGAAGGTAGGCGTGTCCTTTGTCTAAGCCGGTTAGGAGGAAGTCTGTGAGGGAGAGTAGAAGCGTTTCCGTGCTTGCTGCTCTGCGAAATCCAAATTGGTTGGGGGACAGTATTTGGTGATCCTCAAGGTAGTTGGATAATTGTGTGTTTACTAGTTTCTCCATGACTTTTGCTATGAACGGGAGGTTGGAGATGGGGCGGAAATTACTGGGATCATTGGTGTTAAGGTTTGGTTTTTTGAGTAGGGGTTTGATCGATGCCATTTTGAGGTCCTCTGGGTAGATACCCTGGGCTAGGGAGCAATTAATTATGTCAGCTAGGGTTTTGGAAATAGTGTCTGGGATTAGCAGGAGAATTTTTGTGGGGATTTGGTCGAATAGGTGAGTTGATGGTTTCATTTTCTTCAGAGCCTTTTGAATTTCCACAGTAGAGATGGGATCGAAGTAGTTGAGCGTAGAGTTTTTGTTTGGGTGGAGATATGAGGAATTGAGTGATGGATTATGGTTTGGTGTCAACTGTTTGAGCAGGTCGGAGATTTTTCTATTGAAGTAGTGAGCCAGTTCGTCTGCTTTAGTCTGTGCTGTGTCCATAGGGATGTCTGGTGCCAAGGTTTTTGTGAGATTGGAAACGTAGTTGAACAAAGCTTTCGAGTCAAATATGAGGTGGTGAATCTTACTGGAGTAGTAGTCCCTTTTGGATTTCAGTGTACTGTTTTTGTAGAGGTGGAGGGTGCGTTTGTATTCAGCTAGTGATGCAGGTGACGGGGATTTTCTCCATTTTTTTTTCCTTCTGTCGTAGAGACTGTTTAAGTTTTCGTAGTTCCTCATTGAACCAAGGTTGCCTCTTTGTTGCCTTGTGTTTAATATGTTTTGTTGTTAGAGGACATAGTGTGTTTGCTATAGATTCAGTTATTTTAGACCAGGATAGTATGGCTGCGTTGGGAGTGGTGGTGTCGATGCTGGATAGATCTGGGGCTAGGCACTTTGCGAGTTGCTCAGAGGGGCATGTTTTTCTGTATAGGAATGATTGAGGTGGGAGGGGGGGTTGGTTATAGGTCGGTTTTGACAATGAGAACGCAGCGGAGATAATAGAATGGTCTGACCATGGAACTTTGTTGCATTCCGGGTGTTTTGGGAGGTCAATACCGGTGTTAGTAAAGATAAGGTCCAATGTATGACCCGCTTTGTGGGTAGGTTCGTTAATTTGTTGTTTGAAACCCAAGGCTGTCATGGCCGTTAGGAAGGCTTCGCAGTTGGGGGAGAGAGGAGACTTATCCACGTGTAGATTAAAGTCTCCCAGGATAATGGCTGGTGAGTCTAAGTTTAGATGGGTTGCTATGATTTCCAGGATAGGGGAGGTATTGGATTCTAGGATGCTTGGGGGGGCGTAGACTAAGAGAATTTGCAGAGATTCGGATTTAAAGAGGCCTATTTCTATTTTAGTTGATGAGATGATTGGTTGATGAGTACATCTCAGTGATTTTTTTACTGCAAGGAAAATACCTCCGCCTCTTTTTTTTTTTCCTTGGAATGGAGAAGAGGTCGTAGCTTTGAGTGGGTAGTTGGTTTAGGAGGGCGATGTCTGATGTTTTGAGCCATGTTTCAGTTATGGCGCAGAAGTCTGGATTATTGTCTTGAAGAAGGTCGTTAAGTATCAGCATTTTGTTAGTGAGAGATTGAGCGTTGAAAAGGATGATGGTGAACAGTGTGAGTCCTAGAAATTGGGTGGTCGGTGAGATCATGATTGGAATGAGTGATTTGTATGTGCGTGGCCGGTTGATCATGGTAGGAACGATGGTGAATTGAGGTGGCATGTTATAGAGGTGGTTGATTGCAGAGGGTGTGTTGCGGGGTATTCTTCTAGATGAGGAGTTGTCCTTGAGTGTGTAATGTTGGGGTGAATGTCCTCACAGCTATGTAAATTGGTCCTCGGGGTCCTTAAGGTGTACAAGATTTCTTTTTGGTTCTTCTTTTTATCTATCTTCTATTTCCAATACGTCGTCTTTCTGCGCTCAGGTGAGGGTTTTGGATGGATGAGTCTGGTTGTGGCTGGGTAGTTGTTGTCTGCAGCTGAGTGGGTACTGATTGTAGTTGACTGGGTCCTGGATGCAGTAGAGTTGATTGTTGGATGGTGTTGAAAATGTCCTGGATGTGGCTGAATTGGGTATTGGACGTTGATGGGTTGTTACTGACTGCAGTTGGATGTGTCCTGGGATCTGGGGGGACTTGCATACAGCTGGCTGAGTGGGGGATGGATGTGGTTGTGTGTTTGGTGGTTTGGGCGAGGTTAATAGAAGTACCCAGGGGACCCAGGAGACAATAGGGCCTGGTATATGTCGGGGCGAGAGGTCTCGCAGTCGCAGTTGGCCTAGATAGGGTTGATCCTGGGTGGGAAAGCTATAACCGTCGGTCAGATGGGGTGGGCTTTCTCAGGGGCTGCACGAAGGAGCGCGACAAAGGGGCGTCGCTCTCCTTCGGCGCGCGACGCCGGCGCGCGGCGCCCTAGAGCTTGCCGGCCCTTTGAATCGATTCGGGTCACGTTTAGTCGCGTTGTCGTGACGTCACCGGCGCGACTTCGCTGGGTTTGTGGGGCGTCGGTCTGCGGCCGTCGGCAGGAGGAGTGGCAGTCCCCGAGGACTCCTCCCTTGCTGGATTCGGGTGGCGCTGGGCGGCGGGAGGGCCCGTACCGGTCGCTGTCGTCGCAGCGGAGGAGGAGGAATGCGGAAGACGGACACCCCGATTCCCTCGAGGTCGGCGCGGGGGCCCACAGAGGTAGGGCGAGAACTAAGGCCTTACCCCGATGGGCTCAAGCGCCGGCTGCGCGGGCCTCTCTCCCAGCTCTTGAAGGTGTCTCCGGGGCTCAGCTTCCTCAGCGTGGTCGAAGGTAAGAGGGCGTCTAAGGGCTCGCCGGCTCTTTAAATCGAATCGGGTCGCGCTGGCGTGACGTCACCGGCGCGACTTCGCTGGGTTTGTGGGGCGTCGGTCTGCGGCCGTCGGCAGGAGGAGTGGCAGTCCCCGAGGACTCCTCCCTTGCTGGATTCGGGTGGCGCTGGGCGGCGGGAGGGCCCGTACCGGTCGCTGTCGTCGCAGCGGAGGAGGAGGAATGCGGAAGACGGACACCCCGATTTCCTCGAGGTCGGCGCGGGGGCCCACGGAGGTAGGGCGAGAACTAAGGCCTTACCCCGATGGGCTCAAGCGCTGGCTGCGCGGGCCTCTCTCCCAGCTCTTGAAGGTGTCTCCGGGGCTCAGCTTCCTCAGCGTGGTCGAAGGTAAGAGGATGCAAGTTTGATGGCTAGCAGCTCCTTGTCCCCAATAGAATAGTTTTGCTCCGCCGGGGAGAATTTCTTCGAAAAGAAGGAACAGGGGTGTAGTGTCCCCCCTGAATCGTGTTGGCTAAGAACAGTTCCTACTCCCTCGGAGGAGGCATCCACCTCCACAGTGAACGGAAGTTGAGGGTCTGGATACCTGAGGCAAGGTTTCTACAGGAAGGACCTCTTGAGGGATTGGAAGGCCACATCTGCTTCGACGGGCCATGTCTTATTTATTTTATTTATTTTTATTTAGAGCTTTTTTATACCGGAATTCATGATACAATCATATCATGCCGGTTTACAGATAACAAGGGGTGCAGTAACTTCGTACATATAACAAGTGCATAAGAAACAATAAAGTTACAATATAACAGGGTTGCTAGAACTGGTGGAGCAAGGAGACAATAATTAAAGAAAAAAGAAAAAGAAAATTATACAGAAGTAAAATATTTACAATAAGCAGTATTTACATTATGCAGCAATGGTCTGTTAATGGATGTTAGACTCGGGAAAGGCTTGGGCCTTTCCCGAGTCTAACATTAGACCCGCAAGGGGTCTAATGTCTTAACATTAGACCCCTTGCGGGTCAGAGCTGTGAGGGGTGCGGCCAGTTTGGAGAAGTCTCGGATGAAGCTGCGATAATAATTTGCAAAGCCGAGTTAGCATTGAAGAGCTCACAGCCAATTGTGTTGAGGACATTCTTGATTACACCTTAACTTAGCCGGATCCATCTGGAAACCTCGACTGGAAATAATGTACCTAAGGAAGGGCAGGGACTCCTTTTCAGAAATTTTTCCAGCTTCGCATAAAGGTGATGCTCCCTCAAACATCGGAGGACCTGAGAGATATGTTGGCGATGGGCACACAGGTTTCTGGAATAAATCAGAATATTGTCAAGGTAGACGACCACACACTCATAAAGGAGGTCCCAGAATACCTCATTCATTAGATTCTGAAAGACTACGGGTGCATTGGTAAGGCCGAACGGCATGACTAGATATTCATAATGGCTATCCCATGTGTTAAAGGCCGTCTTCCATTCATCGCCGTGTCATATCCAGATCAGGTTATAGGCCCCTCAGAGATCCAGCTTTGAAAAAACCCTATCCCCTTGAAGACGGTCAAAGAGTTCGGATATCAGCGGAAGTGGATACCGATCCTTGATGGGGATGGCATTCAGACCACGGAAGTCGATACAAGGGCGCAGGGTCCCGTACTTTTTGCCGATGAAGAAGAAACCAGCGCTGGTTGGAGAGGTGGACTGTCTGATAAACCCCTTCGGGAGCTTCTCTCAGATATAATCTGACATGGCACGGGTCTCTGGGATAGATAGCGGGTAGACCCTCCTGCGAGGAGTGTAGAACATGGGATCAAGTTGATGGCACAGTCAAAGTCTCGGTGTGGAGGCAAGGTGTCGGCAGCCTTCTTAGAAAAAACATCGGCGAATTGGCTGTACAGAGGAGGCAGGCCTTCCAAGAGCGGGATGTTGAAGCAGCAAGGTGAGTGGGAATTCCCTTTCAGTCAAGTTTTTTGGCAAGTGGATCCCCATCAGGTCAACCAGAGAGAAGCCCAATCGAACTGGGGGTTATGCTGCTGGAGCCAAGGTATGCCGAGGACAACAGGATGAATGGCCTTCGGAATTACATAAAGGGCGAGATGTTCCGAGTGACTGGGATTGATGCGGCACTCCAGAGGGATCGTTATTTATTTATATATTTATTTAGAATTATATTCCACTTTTTGCACTTTTTTCAGCACTTCAAAGTAATATGCGTGATCCTACCTGGAAGAGGATCTCAGTGGATGGAAGAGAGGGACAAGGGTCTAGAGCACAGACGAGTAGGGATGAGCAACTGTTCCACAATGTCCCGCATGATAAAGTTTCCTCCAGCCCCAGAGTCCACCAAGACTAGCGTGGAGAATTTGCATTCTCCCAGAGAGAGGCAATGTGAGCAGGGGAACTGGAGAGGTCGAGCCTAGGGTCATTCCCCCAGTGGAACCTAGGCCCTGGAGTTTCCCGGTCAAATGGGACAGAGGGCGATGCGGTGACCTGATCCTCCACAGTAGAGACAAAGACCAGCCCTACGGCACCTCTGCCATTCCTCAGGGGACAAAGGCCCTCATCCAAATTGCATGGGCTCTTCAACCCTCTGCGGGGGATGCTACCCAGGGTACAGGGGAAGACGGTCGTGGTAGACTAGAAGCCGTAGTGCGTCTTCTTTGGCCTTGCAGTTCAAGAGCCCTTTCTTGCAGGCGGCAATCAATCCTGCTCGCTAGCTCAATGAGGGAGTCTAGTGAAAGGGGAAGTTCCTGAGCCACCAACTCGTCTTTGATTTTTGTGGACAACCCATCTAAAAAAATAGACTGGAGTCAGTTCCAGTGGACTTCCGAAGCTAAGGTCCTGAATTCAATTGTTTAGTCCTAGAGTGGGCATCCTCCTTGGTGGATATGCAGGAGCCTGGTACCGGCAGTCGTCTGTCGCCCTGGATCTTTCAACACCATCCAAACAGCTCCAAGAAGCGGGAAAGATCCTGCAATACCGGGTCGGCTTGTTCCCATATGGGGGATGCCCAGGCCAGGGCTTTGCCCTCCAGCAGGGATAAGATGTATGTAGTAGAGATGTGAATCGGAAACGGAATCGGTTCGGATTCCGGTTCCGATTCACATCGTGTTTAGTTTTTTCATCTGGCCCGATCGCGGTTTTGTTTATCGGCTGCGCCCGAGCCGATAAACAAAAAACCCACCCCGACCCTTTAAAACTAATCCTTTAGCTTCGCCCGCCCTCCTGACCCCCCCAAAAAATATTTTACAGGTACCTGGTGGTCCAGTGGGGGTCCCGGGAGCAATCTCCCACTCTCGGGCCCTCGGCTGCCACTAATAAAAATGGCGCCGATGGCCTTTGCCCTTACCATGTGACAGGGTATCCGTGCCTTGTTATTTGGAGGTTGAAGAGCAGCAGCAGTATCAGCAGAAGGCATTGAGGATGGGCACTGAGTCAGCCTGCACTCATACATATCGCAGTGGCCCTGTCCCCTCTGGGCTTTCATACAGCAGGCAAAGTCTCCATATTGCTGGTACTGCCAACAGAGCCCTGATGTCTATGGGGAGGACTGAACTGGAGGTCTGCAGGAGGGAATTGGGATCATATTGGAGGTTTGCAGGGGAGGCTGACACCAGCACCAACAGTACCCAGAGGCTGCAAAAGCCTAAATCTGACACTGAGTCTTGGTGCTTCCAAAAGCACATTTCAGAACAATGAGTCCATTCTTTGCAGCTAGAACCATGAAAGAGGTAGGAAACTAAGCTGTCCATTGCCCCTACCATGTGACAGGGGCCCCCCTCTTGACCACCAGGGGTTTTTGTGAGTCTGGGGGAAGGCAGGGTGAGGCGGGAGCTGGGCAGAATTTTGAAGGGGCACTTTTTGCCCCTTCAAAACTCTGCTACCTGAAGCGGCCACCTCACATAAGAACATGCCATACTGGGTCAGACCAAGGGTCCATCAAGCCCAGCATCCTGTTTCCAACAGTGGTCAATCCAGGCCATAAGAGCCTGGCAAGCATTCTGTCTCACTGGCTTGCGAGTGGCAGTGGCAGCACCCCCTAATGGTTGACGCTCTAAACTCAGGCCTAACTTGCCTAGTGCTTCCACCGGCCCTGGGAGGAGGGTTCCAGGCAGAATTAGGGAATGGGTTCCAGGATCTGCGGAGAAGAGAGGTTCTAGGATCTGGGAGAGAGAATCCAAGATCAAGGGAGGGAGGATTTGAATTACAGTGTGTGGCGAGGAGAGGAGGGAGGTGCCCCTACCATGCTCTGGTCCTGCTCCTCCTTGCATCCCTTCTCTGTCATCCTACCCAATATGACATACACACACATGGACAAATCTTTCCTCTCTCACACACATGAACACTGCCCCTACCCTTGTTCCCCTATCTCTCACACACAGACATACACTCCCCAGCCAATTCTCCTCTCATCTCCCAGCCTCTCTTCCCACCTTCCAATGATCTCTACTTAGCCTCTCCTAATCTCCCCAAAATGATTCCCCTTTGCTTTGCTGCTACAGGCTCTCCTGTTTCCTGCATGCTGCCTGGAGAAGAGGGGCTGGATCAGGAGAGGGCTGTTCCCTGCTGTCTGAGATTCAGCACAGCTGATATGCAACGAAGGTACCGTGTTCCATGCCCTGTCACTTGAAGTACGTTTCTGCTGCCTTGTACTCTCCTCCATTGTCAGTATGGATGGTTCCAGGTTTGTGCTGGAACTTGTTGTTTGCCACTGCCATGGACGGCTTGAGTTTCTCTAGTGTTTCACTTTTGTATCTCAAGAGGTAAGTCTCAGTATATCTGGAGTAATCATCAATGAAGGTTATAAAATACTTCTTCCCAAAAGGGAGTAGCTGTCTTCATTGGTCCGGGCACATCACTATGGATTAGATCAGTGGGTGATGTGCACTGTTCTGGCTAGCTTTTGGTAGTGGTGCATGTGTTACTTTGCCTTTGAAACAACATGCACATTCATTCATTCAGTTATAGCTCACACTTCTGTACCATCCATTTAATAAGGTTCAGGACACTGTATAACATCAAAATGATATAAAAGTACATTATACAATAAATCATAAACAATACATAACAAATATGAAAAATTATAAACAAACTCAGTCCAATACAGAATAAAATGAGTAAAAAATAAACATTAACAGTAGATGCAAACAACAGTAGAAACAGCCATGCCTTGCAATATTTCCAGAACAGTAGGTAATCCAAAATCAATCTAAGATCCTTATGCATTGAGTTCCATACATCTGGGCTCAGTACTGAAAATAATCTTTGCTGAGTCTCAACTTATTTTGCATCAGTAACAGCAGGTATTTGTAAGAAAAAGTCCTGACTATGATATAGGACTCTTCCTGGGACATAAATAGTTGCTCATAGATATAGTTAGGCTTTTTCTGATAGACAGTTTTATGGGTTATGGCCAAAGCCTTAAATATAATTCCATAATAAACTGGGAGCCAGTGCAGTGCAACTGCTGCAATATTGACATATGATGATCTCTATATTTAAACCCCAATAACAAATGAGCTGTAGTATTTTGCACCAGTTTTAGCCTGTGCAGCGGTGAGCAAACCTCTTGAGCCACAGCTCTCATTCTAGTCATGCAATTGGTTGGGACTGCCTCCCCCACCCCAAGATGGGATTCAATCACATTTCCTAGTTGTCTCCAACTATATTGAGATAGTACTCAATGCCATTTATAACAGAGTCCTGTCCACGTCCTCATTCTCTCTGCCCACTCTCCTCCCCAACCTCACCATTTCTTTTTCTGTGGCGGGCAA
Organism: Rhinatrema bivittatum; assembly: GCF_901001135.1. Taxonomy (NCBI): domain Eukaryota; kingdom Metazoa; phylum Chordata; class Amphibia; order Gymnophiona; family Rhinatrematidae; genus Rhinatrema; species Rhinatrema bivittatum. The sequence continues at coordinate 296,512,612 of NC_042615.1, forward strand.
CAGCTGTGATCTCTCTCCTCCCCTGGGTAGGGACCCGGCCATAGCAGGCTGAGGCCTGAGGGTGGCAGGTCTTTCTGGCAGTGGCTGTTCCCATGTCCAGTTCTGCCACAGAGTAAGCAGCTCCTCTTCCTGGCCCAGGCATGCTTACAATGATGTGACTATGTTCTGGCAGCTCCCTCCCTCTTGGGTTTGCAGTGCCTCCTGGCACCAAGACTCGACAACATGGTCATTCTATATTTCCCTGCTTGGGCAGCCAGTGTGCTTCCCCTTCAGGATTTTTCAAGCCCATCCCACTTTGCTGACCTCTGACCTATGGAACTGCTATTTTGGTAGCCCAGAATACAATTAATCTAATCATGAGATAACTAATGCATGTATAGTAGAAGCAAGATCAGTTGATCCAAGAAACTACGGAGACCACTGATAAAGCACAGTTGAAAATAAGATGCTTTAACCACCATAGAAATGAAAGAATGCTTTGTCAATTTACAAGCTACATACGTGCGCATGCACTAATTAATATGTTGCTAAGTAAACTTCCTAATCCCACCTCCCTCTCTTCAGAGTCTCTTTATTGCTGCCTGGTTGAGAACAATCTTCTGCTTTTGCATCTTCAAATACACAGGCTAGTCAAAATTGTGCCCATATTAATTGTTTGACCAAGAGCATACACAGAGTAACTAGCCCAGGGGCAACAAAAGTAACTAGACTAGTCGGCAGAATAAAGGAAGTGATATTGCCCCTATATAGGTCCCTAGAGAGACCTCATTTGGAATATTTGTACAATTTTGGAGACCACAACTTCAAAAGGATATAAACCGGATAGAATCAGTCCAGAGGGTGACTGCTAAAATGGTCAGTGATCTTCACTGTAAAGCATATTGTGTCAAATGTAAGGCTCTAAACATGTATTCCCTAGAGGAAAGGTAGTATAGGGAAACATAATAGAGACATTTAAATATTTCCAAGATAATATCAATGCATAGGATGTGGGCCTCTTTCAATTGAATGGAGGTTCTAGAATGAGGTGTCATGGGATGAGGATGAAAGGGGTTAGACTCAAGAGGAAATATTTCTTTATAGAAAGGTTGGCAGATGCATGGAACAGCCTTCCAGTGGAGGCGATGGAGACAAGAACAGCCTGGGTTTTAACAAATACTAGAAGAAGAGAACATATTACCCCAGTCCTACAGAGCCTGCAGTGGCTACCGGTAAAATTTAGAATAAAACACTTTGCATCATACACAAAATTCTATACGGTGAAAAGACAGACTGGTTAAATTCACATACCTCAGCGTGAGTTAAGATCTGCCAACAAAGGCCTGCTTACAATTCCTACGGTTAGATCCGCACACCTTAGCGAGGTCAGAGACTGTGCGATATCAATCTCAGGACCAAAACTCTGGAACAGTATACCACTAAATTCAAGACTTCAACCCAGTCTGAGAAAATTTAAAAAGGACCTAAAGACATGGTGTTTTCAACAAGCCTATGGGATTAATTTACAAGATGCAGGTTGAATTTCAGGCTGTAAATCAATGATGTGCAGGTTTCATGCTTTATTATTTCATTTACTGTTTCTTTTAAGTAATGAATTTAGATATCTTTTAGTTAGATTATTTTTTATTGAATGGTTTTTATGTATTTTTTTATTCCATCTAAATTTTTAAATTTATTTTTATTTTTATTTATATTATTAACATGTAAACCGTAAAGATAGAAACCTGGTTTTCTGTATAACGGTATAGAAAAATGGTACAAATAAATAAATAAATAAATAAATCTCCGAGGGAGTGGAAGGGATTGTAGTGCTGAGCTCTTGCTATGGATAAGGTGGACTAGATAGGCAGTATAGTCTTTTTCTGCCATCATGTTTCTAATATTTTTCTCAGTGTAGTCTCTTGGCTCTAGACAGGGTAGTTTACTCCTAGTCCCCCCACATCCATTGTGAATTGAAATGAACTGCTCCAGCTCAAAGGCTAGCCAGAGACTTCTGGGAGGAGACGAGATCTGCAGCAGCAGGGGGAGGCCTGCTCAGTCCTGCAAACCCCTTTTAGTCCATCACCATCCTATGGGGTGGGGACATTCTCATGAGCAGAGGCCATTTCCACCCTATTCCTGACATAGCAGCTGCCATCTCTTAGGTCGGGATTCTCCTGGAGAAGAAAATGCACAGCTAGAATGAGCACAGCCGGTGCGAGAAATGATCAGGAATTGCTTCTGTGAGTAGCGGCTGGGGACCTGTCCGCGAAACTGTGCCCCATTTCACTTACCCGGTGGCCCCGATAAGTAAAGTTATTTCCAGAATGATTGTAGTAACATTAATGAACTAAGGTGCTTCGGAGAAGACTGGTCTCAGGGCTTATCATAACTCTGTAAACCCAGGCTGAGGATCTGTTAGAATCACTGGATTATACCTAAACAGGTTTGCTTGGTGAGTAGTAGCTGCTAGTGTTTTAGCTGTTTCCTGGGTCTCACTCTAAGATATTCTTAATGGCGTGTCTTCTCTAAACATTGACTCTTGGTAACCTGTAGTAGATTTGCATTTGTCTGATGAGATTGCTCTGTACATATTTGTTGTGGATATCCTGAAAACCAAACTAGCTTGGTGGTCCCCAAGGACCGGGTTAAAAACCATTGCTTTAGAAGTGATTTTGCAACTCATACCTGACGTACTGAGAACTGTGTCTCAGAACTTTCATTTTTAAAGAAATGCTGTATTCAGCTGTTCTATTATCAAACAAACTCAGGCCTGAACTGCCCTTCCTAGGTCCAGCATAGATTTTTTTAAGGAATAGAACCAGCAATGAATTCTTGCACTTTTGAATGAATTCTTGCACTTTTATAACCTGTGACTTGTTTATTTTTTGCAAAAATTACCAACCAACATCTGTTAGACCGACTTCAGTTGAAACCTCAGCATTCCCCCTATGTGTCTGGAGGGGACCAGCTCCATCAGCCTAACCCACTGCAGAGGCAAACCTTTCTGGCTTGTGTTCTGCACTTGCACTGCCAGACCTTCCCTGCCACTGATGCCTGACTCAGCTGACTGAGCTGGTCAGCTCTGCCTTTTCCACCACTCAAGTCCCCTGCTTGCCAGGGATACGCACAAACTGGAAAAGGTTTGATCAACCCCATCGTAAGGCTATGACCACTACCCAGGGGTGGATTGGTCTATCGGGGGATGGGGCATCCCCCGGTGGGCCGATCGCTCCAGTCATGTGGTCTGCCGTGCTCGGCCGTGACAGAGCCGCCCTCGGCAGACCACGTGATGTGTCCTGGGCCAGCCTGGGCAGCGAATCCCCGGGCCGGTCCGACATCGTGAATCCGCCGCTGCCACTACCAGTCAAAACTCCCCCATCTCCTGTATACACCCACAAATCTATGCTTTTCTGAACACTACAGTGGCCTGCATATAACTGTCTTTAGTGAGAGGAAACCATTAAAGGGAATTAGTATCCTAAACTGTGCTGTGAGTTGTTTTAAAAAAAAAAAAAAGTTTTGCTACCCACTGCATTCCCTGTTATTATTTTTGTTTGCAGGTAATTGGTAACTATGAGGAAAGGGCAGCAGATCTGTCAACCATTCTCCCTGTCCTCTCTCTCTATTTCGTACCCTAATGCACCACAAATTAAAAGGAACCTGAGCTATTTATGGCATCTCTAATTATAACTTTCTAGCTCCAGTTTTAACATGCTAATACGTTAGATTTCACATTGCTTACAAGAACTCCTGCTATTAAAAAAAAAAAAAAAGGCGTTGCAGCATTCGAGCTACGCCTTGTGCCAAATTACAACTGTATGCCTTCCAGCATTTTGTTCATGATCCTTGGAATCAATGTCCTCCTGGTATGCTGCCACTGTTAAATAGGGGAAATTGGTAGCTATCACTCTGTCCTCTATTATTTACTAATCTTCCATTTTCCTGATTTTACATCTTTCTGGTTCAATTTTGATATGGATTCCAAGTTTGACCTTCTTATTGTAAAGTAGGCCCTTGGTTAAAAGATCTATAAATTGAAACATTAATTAGTATTTTGTCAAGATATCTTTTCAGATTTTCAATACATGCCTTCCTATGGGTAAAAAAAAAAAAAATCCTATTATGAGGACATTCTATAGCAAACTGAACTTGAATATATATTGTTAAATGGTGTAAGGGAAATCGCATGCCATATCACTTAAAACTAAGTAATTGTGCTGATGGACACATGCTAGTTGAACTCTTGCCCCCTAGAATAGCAAGAAGGCCCTGTGTTAACTCTCTAGGGAATGCAGGCATACTATACAAAACAAACTCCAGGACAGAATGTGTGGGCTTTTCCTCTTACTGGCTTTCAATGCAAAGAGTTTTGCACAGGCATTTGAGAACAGATATTGGGATGGCTACTCTTTTCATGCTGCATCACAAATAAATGAGAGAACAGGAAACCACACATGAGTTATCTGCTCTGGTCACCTGACCCAGAGTTAACCAGATTTCTAGGTATCCTGCATCTATTTCTAGGTATCCTGCACATGGGGTACAAGAGGAATCAGTTGTATCCGCTAGCAGTTTGCAAGTATTTTGCCTTGAGAATAAAACTGAAGAATTGTTTTTAAGATAGAAATAACAGGAACCTTTTGGTTATTCTCAGGAAAGAATATGACAGGCTGGTAGTTCGCTGTAAATTTCTCGTGCCATGTGATCCATTATTAGAAGAGAATATGGTCAAAAACATCCATGGCGTGAAAGATGGAACTAATCTCAACCTATATAGAATTTTAGGATATGTGTTCTCACAAGTTATTGACCAGCACGGAAGTAAAATGATCTACAGGATGATCACTGACTCTAACAGTAGGCTCTAAGAGGCATGAGAAGTGCCAGTGCAGGTGATTTCATCTACTTACATAATGTAGATTAAAAATTGCAGGTTATGAAGATGGACATCTAGACCTAGAAGAGTTTGTAGAAATGTCAGAAGCTGTGAACAACATGGAATGGATTTTACTCTATGGGATCTAGTCTGCCAGGTTTCCTGACTTGATGGACCTTTGGTCTGACCCAGCATGGCAAATCTTATGTTCTTATGAGATGCTTCCCCTTTTCGGTTCTGGGGGGACAGGGAGAGGCCCAGAATCTGCAGGAGAAAGGAAGGAGAGCCAGAGACTAAAGGAAAGGAGGGAGAAGGAGGGGGGTGAGACCATAAAGAGAAGAGAGAGAGAGAGTGGTGGAAGTGAAAGGCTACAGAAAAGGATTTGGGTGAGAGGACATGAAGAGGAGGGGGTGAAGCTGAGGGAAAGTGAGGGAAGGTGAATAGAGGTTGCAGGGAGGAGGGGTGAGTCCTCAGAGAGAAGGTGTGGGGTCATAAACAGGAAAGTGAGGACAGGTGGGAAAGGGTAGGAATCTGAACGGAGTGGAAGGGAGTGAGGAAGCTATGCCATGAACTATGGCAGCTGACTGGAAAATTAGCTTGCCATTGAATTTACCAGCATATGCCAACTTTGGCACACATGCTGCAGGCTCTCCATCACTGTTACAGATAATGGCAAAAGCAAAGGTTGTAAGACAGTTTGATGTATAGGAATGCATCAAAGGAGGGCTATAATGTAGTTCCTCATTCCACGAAGGGCAGATATCAAGCATACCTTTTAGATTTTTGAAAATGAGATTTTGAGGTCTGAATCACACTGGAGACTTCTTATCAATCTTACCTGGAAAAGAGTGTAAAGTGCTTATGATTTGCTGCATGATACACAATATCACCATCAGATATCATTTAGCTTTAAGATGAAAGTGTAGAAGCACAAATGTCTGACTCTGAGAAGGCAGGTAAAGAAAGAGAGGCATCAGTTGGTATGGCTGCATCATGGAGTATTGCATCTGAGTCAATGAAGGAAGGCATGACGTTTTCTGAAGTGGTAGTATTAGTTCTGGGATGCATCATTTACTGTGAGAATGAATGTGCATGTGTTGTGAGAGAGCAGTACAGTTCCTAATGAAGTTGTCCTCAGTTTTTTATGTGTAACTCTCTTTTCAGTGTGTGTCCTGAATACAGGGGTATGGTATGTCCAAGGCCACAAACTCCCTCCCTCTCTCTCTCTCTCTCTTTCTCTTCAAAGTCCACAGGCCTTGAGTAGAGGGATCCTTTCTGGCAGGCGGCAAGGAGGGATTCAACCTTTAAGGCCCTAGGTAAGCCAGGGGGAAAAACATACAGTTGTTTTCTCTCAGATGAACTCAAACCTGGGATGTCCTTTCTTTAAGGGCACCTTGTATTCTCACAAAAGACACTGTACATGCTGGTGGGGTGTTCCAACGAAACATTACTGTGACCAAAAATATCTTCACTCTAATTAGCAACCATATCTCCAATTGATCTCCACAAAACCAAATTCCAAAAATACTGCTTGTCTCAGACTTCAACAGCTGAGTTAGGATCCCTTTCAGGTGGCAGGCACTAGTCAGAGACAAAACCTCCCCTGTGATAGAAGATGGCCTCCTAGTGGGGACAGGGATCTCCTATCTCTTATCCTGATGTTACTTTGGGCTTCTGGGTCAGAAAGACCAGAAATACAAAACTCACAATCCTCCCAACAAACCATTAACAAAACCATTCTCCAGAAATGTACTTCTTTTCTCCTCTGGCCAGACAATGCTGTCCCTCCTCCAAGGCTGGGGCTTGGTGCACCTTACAGGAGAGAAAAGGGGAGGGGCAAGAGTGTCTAAAGCAGAGGAGAGCTTTGTATGAAGAACTGCTTTCTCAATTGACTCAAACGATGTAGTGGAGGAAAGGAGAGGTAAAACAGTAGTGGAGAGGACACATGGATCAACAGTTTGGAGAAAATGTGATAAAGACCTACTATTTTTAATAAAAATTGTGGGGTAGATTTTATAAATCTGCACCCGCGTGTGTTCGTTTGTTCGCGCACGAAGCGCAAACAAGGGTACGCAGGATTTTAATAGATACACGCGTAGCCGCGCGTATCCATTAAAATCTGGGGTCAGCGCGCGCAAGGCTACCCAAAATCGGCAGCCTGCGCACGCTGAGCCACACAGCCTGCCTCCGTTCCCTCCGCCTCCCCCCACCTTCCCCTCCCTTCCCTTCCCTAACCCATCCCCCCAGCCCTATCTAAACCCCCTACCTCTTGTTGTACAAGTTATGCCTGCCCGAAGCTGGCGTAACAGGCACCGGCGCGCAATTCCCAGGCCCGGGAGCCATTTCGGAGGCCTCAGCCACGCCCCCGGGCCAGAACCACATCTGCGGCCCTGCCCCCAAATGACACGCTGCCGTGACACGCCCCCCCTCCCCCAGGAAAGCCCCGGGACTTACGCGCATCCTGGGGCTTGCGCTCGCCGCCGAGCCTATTCAACATAGGCTCGGCACGCGCGTACCCCTTTGAAAATCTGGCCCTGTATGTTTTAACACATTTGGGTACTACAGGTTTTTTTTCATGCATGTTGAGAGAAGGTTAAGGGTTCTGGAATAATCCATGAAAACTGATTGGCGTAATCTGTGCCACGTCTTGAGATATTCTTCATGAAATGCAATTGTGTATATCTTTCTTTTTATTTTCGCCCATCATTTAAAAATAAAATCCAATGTATTCCTTTGAAATTCAGTTGGTTAATAAAGTCTGACTTGATGGTACTTTTCAACATCGACAAAACCGATTTGGCAAGAAATTACTCCACGAAAGCCCCGGATTCCCTTTTCTGAAGGATGACTGGACACTAGGAATACATTGGGGAGTCTGTGTTTCTGAAGGTGTTTGAAGAACTTCATCTCGAAGCACCAAGGGTGCAATAACAACAACTGAGAAGAACAATGGACATGAAAAGCTACGAACAAGGACCATCCTTTTTTATGACTTGCAAAATTGCTGTAAAATTCAGAAAGAGTTGTTTTGCTTGTTTGAAAGAGGACTTGCCTGCCATTATAGATTGGGAAAGACATATGCAAACATTTCTTGAACAAACTCTATTACAGTTACAGATAAAGCAACTTTTAAGTCACTTTTATGCCCTTTTAGTTCTGCTGGTCACTCAGTTTTATATTCTGTGGCAATTTAACAGACAGGAAGAGGGTCTATGAAGACATTAGGGGGTCAGTATTTAGCACCACTTAGCTGGATAAGTAAGGCTGAATATCTGGCCATGTTTAACCACCACTACTTATCCGGATAAGCCAGCTAAGTGATAGACAGGAAATGGGCATTTCGGGGAGGAACTATTTATCTGGCAGACTTAGCCGGATATGTAGCAATATTTAAACTTATCCAGTTAAGTTAACCAGTTAAGTTACACCTGCTCAATATCAGGTCTAAAGTTAGCCCCATAAAACTTATCCGGCTAACTAATAACTTATTTAGGGATGTTCAGCAGCATAGCTGTGCTGCTGAATATCTCTTGTAAGTCTTATCCGACTAACTTACTTAGACATTTTCTTTTGAAAATCAACCTTGTGGTTTTTGGCATTTATATGACATGTTACAAGTACCAGGCTTTGCTGTGAGCTGTATTAACCTCTAAACAAACCTAGGGCATGTTCTTCTACAGCTTGACATTTATTTATTTATTTAGTATTTTTATATACCAACATTTGATCTCAATTGAGATATCACACCGGTTTACATTCAGGTACTGTAGGTATCTCTCTATCCCCAAAGGGCTTACAATCTAAGTTTTGTACCTGAGGCAATGGAGGGTAAAGTGACTTGCCTAAGGCCACAAGGAGCGACAGCAGGACTTGAACCCTGGTCTTCTGGTTCATAGTCCACTGCTCTAACCACTAGGCTATTCCAAATTTAATTTTAGCAGGTTAACACAGAGTCAAAATCATGACATCATCAGATGTCTCAGTCCCCCCTTCATGTATTGATTCTATCTGTTGAGTCCCAAAATATGTTGTGTTAGAAACTGAATGCGCTCCTAATATATTCCAAGGTTATAGTGAGACTCAAAAGCTTTTGGTCAAATGATCTGTGATTAGTTCACCTGTGTCATGTCTTCTGATGTCTTTCCCTCAAATGCAATTCTAGATTAAACCTTGGTTTAAGAACTGCACCAAGCCACTCTAATCTGTGACATGTTTTTGTGGTATGTACAGCACAATGATGACCTACAATTTTAACTTTTGCATTAAACAATGGCATTAATTTCTGTGCATTTTGTTGCAAATGAGGCAAGGTGCTCTGCTTTCTCCTTCTGTATGTTGGGTTCTGTTACGCGTGCCGGCCGCAGCAGACCCGCAGCCCGGCCCCCTCACCTCTTTCAAAGTGATCCAGCACCTGGTCCTTCGTCTCTGGCGGCTGTGGGCTGCCGGCTCCATCCTTGGACCGCCCCTGAAGCCTCCGGCTCTGCTGCAGTTCCTGATGTTCCACATTGGGCCTCTCCACATGGCCTGCGGAGAGACGCTGTCCCGATCAGCGCCGCATTCCTTCCTAGGCATGTGCACAGCTGATCCTTTAATAGGGCCCGCGGCGGGAACCTGGCCACAGCCCCGGATAATGACATCAGCAGAGCTCCATTATATAACCCCGGGCTCTGCTCTCCCAGATTGCCTTTGCAACAGGTCCCCTTGCTAGTCGAGTGCTCGTTGCTTCTTCTGTTCCTGGTTCCTGATCCTGATTGCCTTTGTTCCTGTTTCCTTGTTCCTGAGTTCCTGTTCCTTCATCTCTCCTTTGGACTGCTAACCTAGTTTGACCTCTGCATCTCCTGACTACTCCATTGCCTCTCTCCATCTCCGGACCTCTGCATTGCCTGACTACTCCGTTGTCTCTCCCCAGCCCTGGACTTCTGCTTCATCTGACCATCCTTGACTGTCTCCTCATCCAGACTTTAGCCTTGCTTGCCACTGCTTCCAGACTGCTGCCAGCCCTGAACCCAGCTTGCTTAAGGACGCCTCTTCAGCCCTTGTCCTGGACATGGTTCATTCAGGCTTCAGTCTACTCTTGCTCAGGCGCCCTCTGTCAGACTGTGTTCCTATTGGCACCTAAAGGCTCAACCTGCGGGGAACAAGGGCTGGTATTGGTGAAGTGCCAGCCAGCCTCTGTCCATCAGCCCTTTCTGCCTGCCGACGGTGGGGACCCGTAGGATCCCTCCTACGGGTAGCGTCAACCCCACCTTGGCCCAAGGGTCCACCTCCTGCGCAACAGGTTCATGAGGTCCGCAGACACTACATACACTTATTTATGTATTTATTTTACACATTTTAAACCCACCTCCATGATTTAATTAAAAATTGCCCAAGGCAAAATACAAAATAATGGGCCCAAAATTGAAAACTGACCGTTGAAGTAACTTAGCCAGATATGACTTATCCGGCTAAGTTAAACCTGCTCATTGGCAGGTATAACTTACCTGATATTCAGCTGAGGCTAAATATCACTACTTGGCCAGATACATTTTCAGGCTAAGTAGCACCGCCCAGATCTGCCCACTGCTCACCCATTATCAAGCCGGCTAAGAGATAGTCGGATAACTGACTTGTCTGGCTATTTAGCAGCCGCTGATAGAGACGCTAAAGGTCCTACCTTTTAAGTCAACTAACCCAAAACAATATCTGTTAACCACAAAGCTAAACACCTGTGCAATAAAATAGAATGGTCAATCAAATCAAAAGCTGAGGATAAATCCAATCAAATCAGAAGTACCTCCTGTTCTTGATCCAAATAATAAAACACATCATCACGTAACAGATACTAAAACTGTCTCTGTACTATGTCAGCTTCTAAATTCTGCCTGGTTCAGATCTAGTCCTCCTATCTCTTCTAAAAATGAAGAAACAAGCTGTAATGTAAAATCTTTTTCCTAGAGCTTAGCCAAGAATGGAACATTAGACACTGTTCTATAATTTGCACAGATAGCAGGATCTAAAGAATTATTCTTCAACATTGGGACTGTGATAGCTCTCTGAAAAAGAGAGAATACTAAACCCTGTTTCAGAGACTCATTAATCATATTTAAAAGAAACAACAAAATATTATCTAGTAAATTCTTCACCAGATATACCCCACAAGGATCCAGACCACAAAATATCAGTCTTATTGATTTCAAAAGTTGTTTAATTTAAAATAAAGACAATTGACTGAACTCTTCCATCTTTTATAACTCAATGTCATTCCTAATATCATCAACATTGTCAATCCCTGATAAATTATCTTCCCCTAGTCCTTTTTTTTATTTATTTTATTTATTTTTAAAAATATTTCTATACCGTCTTTTCAAACTAGTTTGATCAAGGCGGTTTACAAGTATCAATTATATAGATCAATTAACCAAAAAATAATTTAAATAAAATAAAATAAAAATTAAAAAATAAAATCAATCTAATCAGCAAAAAGTTAAAGAGAAGCACAGAAAGAAAAAATACAATAAACCATCATAATCCCTACTCATAAAATAAATATACTAATTTTTTACAAAAACAGATAAAGAGAGAAAGGAAATAAGTGAATCTAAAACTTTAACTTATACAATCCAGGTTCCTAATAAGTGTATAATCAAACAGTCAATAACTGCAGAGTACATGGTTTGTAAAGGTGGAATATTTGAATCTCTAAATCTACTTGGCAGATTGTTGAGGCTATGGTTGTAGTTGTTTAAGTTTCAATTTTTCTTATTTCTAGCTGTAATTATTTAGAGGTAGATGTACCAAACTACAATATTTTGGTAGGTTACTATAGGCGACTTACCAAAATTACTTGGAAAAAATCATCCAATATCACACTATGCACTGTTAATGAGATGCAAATATATCACACACATTAATGCCCAGTATCATACTTCCCAAGCCCAGGTTCTGAATTTTCAGGAAAAAAAAAAGAGTATGGTAATTTGACCAAGCAATAGGGACAACATAACCTGAGGCCTCAGTTTTCTGCAGCAGATTTTTCAAGATTCTGCAGTTAGAGTTAGCAAATTCTCTAGGAGATTTTTCAAAATTATGTGATAGCATAAAGATTCATACCTCTGGCTATACAAAATAATAAATTTTAAATCATTCATGTTGCTTTGAGACAATATTTAAATTATATACACTAAAACATGTACCAAGTTAAGACTTATAAGTTACAAAATTTTAATTGTTTTGAATTGAAATAGTTCAATATATACCTATGTTATTAAGGGAGCTCAAAGATGTCCTGGCTGATCTGCTTATGGTTCTGTTCAATAGATCTTTGGAGTCGGGTGTGGTTCCGCAAAACTAGAGAAGGGCAGAAGTGGTCATTCTTCATAAAAGTGGTAACCGAGAGGAGGTTGAAAACTACAACCTGATTGACCTTACTTCAGTGGTGGTAAAATCGATGGAGATTCTTCTGAAGGAAAGGATAGTTCACTATCTGCAATCCAGTGGTTTGCAGGACCCGAAGCACCGTGGTTTATTGTGGCAGATCATGTCAGATGAATCCCATTGATTTCTTTGACTGGATAACTTCAGAATTAGATCAAGGACCTGCACTCGATGTGGTGTACTCGGACTTCAGTGAGGCTTTTGATACTATCCTGCAAAGAAGGCTGATTAATAAACTGAATAACCTTGGGATGGGAGAGGTAACCTAAATTACAAACTGGTTGAGTGACAGAAGACAGAGAGTAATGATAAATGGAATTCACTCTGAGAGAGGGTGGATGATAAGTGGAGTACCTCAGGGATCGGTTCTGGGGCCAGTTCTGTTCCATATTTTTGTTAGTGAAATGCAGAGGAGTTAGAGGGAAAAGTTTGCCTTTTTGCAAATGACACTAAGATCTGCAACAGAGTGGAAACTGCTGAAGGAGTAGACAGAATGAAAAATGACCTAGGAAAGCTTGAGAAGTGATCTAATACTTGGCAGTTAAGATTTAATTCCAAAAACTACACAGTCATGCACTTCGGGTGCAGGAATCAATGGGAGTGGTATGCAGTAGGTGGTGAGGAGCTGATATATACACCAACCAGGAGAGAGAGCTTGGTGTGAGTATCAGATGACCTTAAGGTAGGGAAACAGCATGATAAGGTGATGGCCAGAACCAGGAGGAGAGTCATAACCAGTAGAAGAAAAGAGGTTGTTATCGGTCATTGTTGAGGCCTCATCTGAAGTGTTCTGTTCAGTTCTGGAAGTTATATCTCAGAAAGATTAAAGAAAGGCAGGCGACGGTCCAGAGAAGAGCAGCTAAATGGTGCAAGGTTAATATGTATACCCTGGAAGACAGGCAAAATGGGGGGATATGATACAGACATTTAAATATCTAAAGGTATTAATTCACAGGAAGCCAAGCTTTTTCAATGGAAAGGAAGCTATAGAACCAGGGGTCAAACTTTGAAACTGCAAGAGAGTAGATTCAGGAACTATGTCAGGGGGGATATTTTCATGAAGAGGGTGGAGGCCTGGAATTCTCTCCTGGAGGAGGTGGTGATGGCAAGAACAGTGGCAGACTTCAAGAAAGCATGGGATAAACATAAAGAATCCCTGGTGGAAAGAGAAGGGTAATGAGGGGACTGCAAAAGCCTTCAATAAGTGGTGGTTGCAGCCCATGGCAGCAGTGATAAAGCTGCATTGTGCTTCCTGGATGGCATGAGGAAACCTGCATGGAGTGGCAATTGCAGCTCTAAAGGGGACACAATGGGTAAGTGTACATAAAATCCCTGGGCAGACTAGATGGGCCTTTTGGTCTTTATCTGTCATTATTTACTTTGTTACTATGTTACTAACCTTTTTATATTTTCTTGAGAAAAACCCCTTCATCTTTCAGACTCTATGAGCTTATAAATGCTAAAAATGCCCTCAGAATCAGCAGTTTATCCTGCTGTTAATTACACAGAAAAATATGTGCATTAGAGATGTGCATCGGGTGACCGATTGTTTCCGCTTTTGGGTTCATGTGGCCACAGGAAAATCTGGTATTCCCGCGGATCGGCATTTTTTTTCATGAAAAATCATTTTTCGGCTTAGTGCGCGCTAACTCTCGTTAACGCGCACTAACAAAAAGTAACAAAAACTAATGGGTTTTTTTGTTAGCGCGCACTAAGCCGAAAAATGATTTTTTACGAAAATTCGGGGAAAGTGCAATTGTTTTATCGGTTTCCCGATCCATGACGATTTAGGAAATATCATACAAATTTCCTAATCGTCAAAAAACGAATCTACATCCCTAATGTGCACATATACAGTATGTGGCACAGGTATCAAACAAAAAAACGGGTTAGCACATGTTTGAAACTTGTCAGCAGTATTGTCAATCATCAAAGTTACTATGAAATTAATTCTCCCTCTGCCAGCTTTGAGAAACCAGCAGTTACAGACCTAAAAAAAAAAAAAGACCACATCCAGGTCTTTGTAGCTAGTTATTTGTTCACCATGGGGTAGATTTTCAAAGGTGTACGCGTGTAGGATACGCGCGTATCCCCCGAAAACCTACCCCAAACCCCTCTGCGCGTGCCGAGCCTATTTTGCATAGGCTCGGCGGTGCACGCAAGCCCCGGGACGCGTGTAAGTCCCGGGGCTTGCATGGAGGGGCGTGTCGGGGGCGTGTCGGGGGAGTGCCGGGAGTGACGCGGCGTTTTGGGGGCGTGTCGCGAGTGATGCGGCATTTCGGGGGCGGCGCCGTGGGCGTGGTTTCGGCCCGGGGGCGTTCCAGGGGCGTGGTCGTGACCTCCGGACCAGCCCCCGGGACCGGAACATGGAGCGGGGCAGCCGGCCGGCGCGCGCAAAGTTACGCCTGCTTCCAGCAGGCGTAACTTTGCCGACAAAGGTAGGGGGGGTTTAGATAGGGCTGGGGGGGTGGGTTAGGTTGGGGAAGGGAAGGGAAGGTGTGGGGGAGTGGAAGGAAAGTTCCCTCCGAGGCCGCGCCTGGTGCACGAACAAAAGTATGCGTGTGCGCAGATTTATAAAATCTGCCTGCATATATGCAGATGCAAGAACCTATGGACAAAGATGAAATTTTACTAACAGAATAGCACTACATCCAGGAATTTTATCAAAATCATCTTTGGTTTAAGAGCTCTTTGAAAGATCAAACATTCTGACTGCTTTCTTTGTCCCCTGCAACTTCATGTCTTCCATCCTGTTCCCTTCAGTGTAGAAGAAAGAGAGGGAGACAACAGGAGAAAGAGAGGGGTTGGAGTAGATAGCAGAGTACCTCTGCTCTTAGTCTCAATCTCCCTCTTTTTTGTTACCTGTTGTTTGCTGGGGGAGGGGCTCGAGCAGGAGCAGAGCAAGAGTTAGGCTGAAGGCAGGTACCCTCTTGCTTTCTTCAAATGATTGAATGAAGTGGTGGGGAAGCTTCCCATCAGATATATTGATTGTGTGGCAGGTTGTCAATTATAAGGCAACAAGCTAATTATGAGGTTTCCCTCACAGCCTCACAACTGCAGGAGCCTAGGGGCACTGAACATAACTAGGTATACACCATCTCATCAGGATAAGTATAAAAGACTAGCCACCAAAGTCACTTGTTAACACTGCTGCTAGAAGATTGTGGAGAGCTGCTGGGAAGAAGGAGGGTGAGGAAATGGAAGAAATGGTGAAAAAGGAGGAAGAGCAGAGGATTGTAATTTAATTTAATATAATATCATTTAATTTAATATATTTAATATTTATCGTTCACCTATCTGAGAGTAGAAAACCTGTTCAAACCATATACTAAAAGAGTAACCCTTGCTAGGGGACAGTACATATACAACTTCATGATACATTACAGTCAGAATACAATCATCTTTCAGTCAATGATTAATAGGGATGTGCATTCTTTTAAAATGAATGCACAAAATGCGATGAATAAGGCTGATTCATTTCATTCAGGAGGCCTCAAAATAAATTGGGGGTCCCCCAAATAAAACAAAATTTATTCATTGCATTCATTTGAAATGAAATCATTGGGCCTAGGGAATAGGCCAAGGCCCAAAGAAGGGACTGCAGCCTATGCCTGAGCACGAAGCTGGCACCTCAGCCTAGGCCTAGACCTCAGCCCGAAGCCAGTGCCTTACTTGGGCATAAGCCAAGACCCAAATCAAGGTCCGCAGCCTAGGCCCAAGTGCAATGCTGGGGTCTCGACCTAGGCCTGGTCCAACACGGGGTCTCAGCCGAGACCCCCTCCTTCTGAACAAATTTTCCTGATCCAGCGGGTATCCACAGAAGTGGCCAAGCTGGGTCCTGATGCCTGAGCCTCAGCCTAGGCTGGAGCCCGGACCCAGGCCTGATGCTGCATCCCAGACCAGAGGCTGGGTCCTGACACTAGAGCCTCAGTCTGAAGGCCAGGTCCTGACGGCTGGACCTTGGTGTAGGCCAGAACCGAGACCCAGGCCCAATACCGCAACCCAGTCCAAAGGCTAGGTCCTGATGCCCGAGCCTCAGTCTGGACCAAGGCCTGAAGCCTAGGGTTAGGCTCAGGCCCAGAGCCCAGACCTCGAAGTATGTCCTCTTCTTTCTTCTTCAACCTACGCCATCCATTGGGGTCACATTCACCCCAGTGAGTAGTAGCATTTTGATGTACAACGTGCCACTACTGCTGCTGTCACTGTTCACTGTAGCTGGGAAGAGTGCATCACAAGAAGTCATACAGTAAATCACCCCGACTTGAGTTAGGCACTGGGTAATTGCCCAGCCTACTCAATAGATAACACGATCACTGTATGTGAGCGTGCACTGGTGTGTATTAGAGCAGTACAGTTATGAATGGTGTTGCCCTCTGTGGTTTTGTGTTTCAGAGCCAGATTTATGTGAAGCTGAGGATACCTGTGTTTTCCTAGCTGAATTTCCTTCCTCCCTTTTCTCCTTCACAGTTTCTTCTCTATTTATTTCTAAAGATGTCAGTATATTCCAATATAAGAAAGGAAGCATGGAGAACGCAGCTTCTGAGTTATGGAATGTAAAGATGCATATGATGGAGATGATCTTCCTAGATGTACCTTCCTCCTCAAAAGTAAGTAAAGGTAATACAAAGTGTCCTATGAAGCTAAAGAATTCATTATCTTTTTATTTCAAGCTTAAAAATATTTATTACTACAACATGGATCTAGACCATATTCTACAGCATGCCAAATGACTGATTTATATTTTTAATTAAAAACCCTCTGTGTCCTCTTATGTACCCTAAACTGCACTTTAAAAAATACTTTAAAGTGGACGTGTATAGGTTGATAGTGCAGATTTCTCTCTTCGCTTCGTACCTTTCTTCTGCACTGACATAAAAGAGTGTAACTCCTCTGCCCATGTTCCAGATGAGCATGATGTCATTTGAGTGAGCCTCATATTGGCAAAAAAAAACATGAGACTCGTGCATGTTCAAATGAAGCCAATAATATACATATATTAAATAATAATAATATACATATATTATACTATATATATATATATATATATTATATATATGTATACATATATTATACAATATATATATAACAATAATATACATATATTAAATAGCCTAAGCTATTTAATATATGTATATTAGTTTCATTAAATCTATGGTAACCCTCAGCTACCCTCCCCCCCACCTTCCAACCCCCCTTCCAACCCCCTTCCAATCCCTCATTCCTACCCCCTCCCTCGGAATACCTTGTTACCCCAAAAAGCCAACTCTTATCAGTTCTTACCAGTTTTGACACGTTACTCCCCATGCTTAAGCTGTATCCAAGTTTTTCTCTCCCCCTGTTCTATGTACGACAACTTTGTCACTGTTTTTTATGGTTGCAATGTAAACCGGAGTGATAATTAACTCTGTTATTTGAACTTCGGTATAGAAAAGTTATAAATAAATAAATAATAGTTTAGCCACAGTTAAAACGTTTAGATGACACTTCCAACGTATGCACTGCCCCTTCTTCCCCTGCCTGCAGGATTCAATTTTTTTAAGAGGAGGTTCAACCGTTTTAATGCACAGTATCTGGCTGCCAGACATTTTTCTAAGCCCTGAATTTGCGTAAATCAAGACCATAATCCATAGAATGAATTACGATTCAATGTCTGAATAAGAACTGCAAACCAGAAATGCTTCCAAATTAAAACCTAACCACCTGTTATTTATTTATTTATTTATTTAAAAGAATTTATATACCGCAAATTAAACAGTATCTGTCTGGCTAAGCGGTTTACAAGTATATAAACATACATAATAAGAAACACCAATTAAAACAGTTATAATACTTCAAATAAAAACATTATATCTAAAACAATTAAAACTAATAAACTACATCTAAAAAGGCATTATAGAAAGTCAAAACAGATTAATTAGGGTTCATGACATTGAATTCATTTAACTCTAAAAGTTGTTAAGTAATGTTGTATGCCGCGGCAAAGAGATATGTTTTCAAAGCCTTTTTAAATTCTTTTACATTTGCTATTAGATGAAATTCAGCTGGGATAGTATTCCAGAGGATTGGTCAGGCGACAGAAAAAGCTTGTTTCCTGGTAAATTCTAAGTGGGCAGATTTTATTGATGGTACTTCCAGCATGCATTTATCCATCGATCTTAATTGTCTTGTTGGTTTGTAAATTCTGAGCAATGAACAGAGCCATATTGAATTTGTATTGTATAAAAGGTTGTGTATAATGTTAAGTATTTTATATGTAATACGGTAAGATATAGGTAACCAGTGTAGATGTTGTAAAACCGGAGTGATATGCTCTCTGAGTGGTATATTGTAGAGTAAACGAGCGGTGGCATTTTGGACTAACTGTAATGGGTGTATAGTAGATTTTGGCAAACCAAGATATATTGCATTGCAATAGTCGAGACTTGTTAAAATAAGAGATTGTGTCACCGAACAAAAATCAGAAGGTAGTAAAAGTGGTTTTAATTTTCTAAGTAAATGAAGCTTAAAAAATGATTTTTTTACAACAGCTGATATGTTGTTAGTTTAATGTATTAGTAAAGACTCTGTCTTTGTAATTTATCTTGGGTTTTGGGTTTTTTTTTTCTTATGGGCCAATTACAGTATGTCCACAGCCCATATGCAGCCCTGCATTCATACGTTTATCCACACAGAAAAACTGCATTGATCAGTCAGATCAGATTTACCGAATCAAACTCTTTCAGATAGCCTACCTAGCTGCAAAGTGCACTGGTACTTTTACCCACATAGCTTCTTTTGAAAATTAACTAAAGAACTGAAGGTGTCCACATGCTTTCCGTGTGCTAATTGTACTGGCGGCAGGGGTCAGGACGGGGGGGGGGGGGGGGTGGATAAATAGCGATACCTACTTTCAGATGAGTCGTATGTGCACTCTGTTTTCCTCCCTGGAACTCCACTTTTTAATCCCCAGCTAAAATTACACATACGCTGTGGAGCCTCACACATACCTTCGGGCTACTCTGAGGAGGGAGATTTTCGGATAGACGAATTGAGCCAGGCCAATCGCTAATTAACCAAGGAAACATGGTTTTTGAAAATTGCCTTCTTGCCATGCAGTCATGTATTAGGTGTGTAAAATATCTGAACGAGCCCTCGTCCCTGTAGACATGTGCGTGTACCACAGGCAGCAACTGGCAGAGGGCACAAAAGAGAAGGGAGGCGCACTGTTTCTAAGGAATATCTGTAATTTATCATTTTACTGTCTACAGCCCAGATTAAGACGACTACCTTACAGTGAACCCGGTAGACACTGTGGATAGAAAGAGCCTGTAATTGAACTGCTTTTATCTGCTCTGCTGCTATTATCTACCGATTGCACCTGCCCTGATGGATGCCAGTACTAATAGGTTACATATGGATGTGAAAAATGCGCATGGAACCAGGCATAAGAGTTCATTAATGTAGAAAGAGTGGTGCAACAAGTGATTCTCCTGGGTATATTGACATATTAAGTTAAATGAATAAAAGCTTGAGCATTGTTTTTACATTTAATTAAATAATATAATAATACACAAAGAGGGCATATGGCATCAAATACTAGCATACCTTGTCTATGAGAATAAATCCAAAAGTAATATCTTTACAATATGCAAAGTTTAAGAGTGTATTACTGCAATTATAGCATTTCTCTAGGAATTTAGAACTAAAAAGAAGCTGATCCACTTGGGTCATTATGACAGTATATTGCAGTGTTATATAATCTTGGGTCCTCTGTGACTATCAGGAGTTCTATTTTTTTTTTAATTTATGCAATTTTCACAAAACAAATACCATCACTTGTTACAAAATTCAGATCTTTACAATACAATTTTTCGTAATAATTTGTCTCATTATATATTTGATCTGATAATATACTAATGAAATATTTCAGAAGGATAATCGAAATAATTAGCGGTACTTCAAGGAAATAGAATAGTAGGGTTAATCCTACTTTCTGTAACAACTGAATTTGAGAGTTACTACTGCCTATATTCTATTGCATCAAATTCCAACACAGCAAATTATTGGGTGTGGGAATCAAGGAACACACGTAATTGTGATAATTCAAAAAACAAAAATTTTTGATTCTGATAAAGAATCTCACATTTACAGGGAAATTTCAGTGTCATCTTGCCTCCTATAGCTTCAACCTCAGGTCTCATATTAATACATTTCCTTCTCCTATCCTGAGTTACCCTGGAAAAGTCGGGATAAATCCAAATTTTTTCACCATGGAACAACAACAGTCGATTTCTCATATATAGTCTAAATACTGTCTCTCTATCTGACGCAAAAGAGAAAGAGATATGTAAAACAGCTCTATTCGTTATCACACTATCAGTGCTAGATTCAATAATTTCAGATAAATTTAACTGATATTCATCATTCTTATTCCCTGACACTGTCTTACTTTTCGAAGTTACATAGTAAATCTTGGATAGAACTGGCAACGCTTGCTGAGGCATTTTTAATATTTGAATAAAGTACTCCTTGAGCATATCATAAGCTGAAATTAAGTCATGCTTTGGAAAATGAATAATTCTTAAATTAAGATATCTCAAGTTGTTCTCTATTCCTTCAAACCTCTTCTCATAAACAATCTCAGCTTTAGCAAACTTTTGCTGCTAGTTCTCCATTTTACACAATCTAGTCTCCATCTGAACAATCTCCTCTTTATTCTTCCCAAGAGAAATTTCAGCAGAGTTAATTCATTGTTTGGAATCTACTGTCAATTTAGACAAATTTATAATAGCTCTCTCTAAAGATTTTATTGCTGTCCATAATAATTCCAGGGTAATTTCTGGAGGTTTTTCCATAGATTGCTCAACACCTCCGGCTCCTCCAATTCCCAACTCCCCCGATGCTGATTGGTCTCCTTCTCCTGTTATCTTAGGTAATAGATCAAATTTGAGAGAATCCACAGAAAGGCAATGTGGTGGAGGAGGAATATTTGGTGCACCAGGGCTTAATGATGTTTCGGCCAGAGAATCTGATACCTGCTCAGAATCAGATTTCTCAGCGGCCTGATCCACTGGTATCTGGGCAATAGTTGGTGTAAAAAAGGACGGAATTCGCTGTTGGGATGGCTCTACTAAGGGAGAGGAAGCTGCCATCTCCCTTATTTTAGCCTTCCGTTTAGTGTAAGGCATTAATACTCAGTCTTATAAATTAAATTTCAGCAATCCGGCGTTTTCACACAACTCTCAAAAAGTCCTCAACTCCTTCTGAAAGGAGGCCGATAATACAGAGAAAGGAACAATGTTTACTCACAATTATATCCAGAGTCTCTCCCCATGTTGTAGAAATTCAATTTGGCAACTTTTACCGGACAAAGCCGCGCGCCCCTTTGGCGCGTGCGGCTTCGGCAGCACACCGACAACGGCTGCGCGCCGTAGGGGGTCCGGTTTTAAGCTGTCCGCCAGCCCCCAAAGATGACATCAACAATGAGGAAGTCTCGAATTAAAGCCCCGACTGGGCGGGAGAGCTCCTCCTTACCCTCAGCTGCCTCAGGGATATAGGTAATGCTGTTATTCCGTTCCTCAGCCTCAAAGGAATGCCATAGGGGGTCCGGTTTTAAGCTGTCCGCCGGCCCCCACAGATGACGTCAACAATGAGGAAGTCTCGAATTAAAGCCCCGACTGGGAGGGAGAGCTCCTCCTTACCCTCAGCTGCCTCAGGGATATAGGTAATGTTGTTATTCCGTTCCTCAGCCTCAAAGGAATGCCGTAGGGAGACCGGTTTTAAGCTGTCCGCCGGCCCCCACAGATGATGTCAACAATGAGGAAGTCTCAAATTAAAGCCCCGACTGGGCGGGAGAGCTCCTCCTTACCCTCAGCTGCCTCAGGGATATAGGTAATGTTGTTATTCCGTTCCTCAGCCTCACTATTTTTTTTTGTTTGTTTTCCTTACCATTTGAGATCAATGGAGTTTCTTACAAACGCTGCAAGCTACCCTTGGCTGCCCACCATTTGTAAATGCCCCATCACCATACTACTGCTTCCTGGCAGCCTGCAGCCATCAGGGTCTCCATCAAGACTGACCCATAAATGCTGTCTTTCAACCAGTGAACAATACCCAAATGTACACGACTGGTCCCCATTCTCCCCACCCCACCCCTGCACCTCTCCCTGAGGTCTCAACAAATCACCTGTGTGATATGTCAGCACCCTCCCAGCACCAGGCAGAAGATTTGTGTTTGAAGTGATAACAATGAAGCCTTTGCACATAACTCCATGCACTTTGCAAGACAGAAAGAGAATATTATTCTTCATGATCTGAAGCACTGGCAGCTGCCTGGGGGTTAAATACTATTTCAAAGTGTTTCTTGGCTGCATCTAGTCTTCTACTCTTTTGAGGAAAGTTGTTGGATCCACTTAAAAGGCTGATTATCCTGCAAAGAGGAAGACCACATTACCACAAGTGACAAAGAAATCCACCCATCCATTTATTATATAATATTTACTGTATCAGCAGCCTGAGAATGCTTTATGATAGCACACCAAGCCGCAGCAGTACCATAATTACGTTTTTAAGGCATGCTGCACGTGAGGCTGCAAAGCCTATGAGCATGCATGATGTCAAAGAAGAGCTGCTGTGGATAACCCAAGAAATGACCAGTGTACAAATATGAAAATTTAGGTGAAAATCACTGAGCCAGACTCTCCCGAATTTATTATATTGTTCATACATTTAACGCTCTTTAAAAATGCTTTAATGCTCTGCATGCTTCTACTCTCCATGCCACGCTAGGAAAACTACATCTTCATGCCACTCTTTTTTGAGGATGCACGGCAAGCTCCATGTGAGAATGTTTTAGGCATCTCATCAGTGAAGCTGCAGTGGGTAATAAGATTCTTCTCTTTTTTTCACTGATCAAGTTCTGGCCCCAAGTGTTGTAAGATCTGAGACACAGAGATAGGCAGAGAGAGTGAGAAAGACTGACAAGATCAACAGAGTACAGAAGATTGTGAATATACTTACAAATATTTATTTATTTATTTGTACAGTTTTTATATACCGTAGTACAGAAACAAGTTTCTATCATTATGGTTTACATTCCAATTAAAATAAAACCTACAATATAATTATGATGCTTCACAGTTCAATAACCCCTTCTTGTTTGAGCCATGTTTGTTTGTTTTTTTTATATACAAACATTTTTTATTGCATTTTAGCATACATCAACCACATAAATAACTTTCTAGTGCACCGTTTTAATATGTACACTTAGGGGGTTGTTTTCAAAATCATTTATGCATGCAAATGGCTTATAAACTTGCAGGAGGGTGTGCACATAAATAGATACACGTAACTTGATTTTGCACATATTGGGGTAGATTTTAAAAGCCCTGCACGCCGGCGCACCTATTTTGCATAGGCCACCGGCGCGTGCAAAGCCCCGGGACGCACGTGAGTCCCGGGGCTTTCTAAAATGGGCAGTCCAGGGGGCGTGTCTGCGGTCCGGGGGCGTGTCTGCGGTCAGGGGCAGTCCGGGGGTGTGGCCGAGTGCCCTGACACAGTGGCCTGTGTCGGGGCCTGGCCAGCGGCAGGCGTAACTCCATCGAAGAAGGTGGGGGGGGATTTAGGTAGGGCCGGGGGGGTGGGTAAAAAAAAAAGTTCCCTCCGAGGCCGCTCCGATTTCGGAGCGGCCTCGGAGGGAATAGAGGCAGGCTGCGTGGCTCGGCACACGCAGGCTGCCGATTTTGCGCAGCCTTGCACGCACCGACCCAGAATTTTAAAAGATACGCGCGGCTACGCGTGTATCTTTTAAAATCCGCTGTACTTTTGTTCGCGCCGTTTGCGCGAACAAAAGTACGCGTGCGCTTTTTTTTTTTTTTTTTTTTTTTTTTTTAAATCTGCCCCACTATGTACATGAAAAAAAATACATGTTCCTGGGTGAAGCTGGGACAGAACTGGGATTTACATGCATACTTTTGATTTTCAAAAGTTTGTGTGTAAATTAATTCTCTCGAGTTACGCCCCAAAAAGAGCAGGTGTGACTTTGTGTGGGCTAGACTGTGCATGTTCTTGAGGATAATTTTCAAAGAGAACTTATGCGTATAAGTTCACTCCAAAAACTGGCATAATTTATTCGCTTTGGCAATGTATAAGTTTGCATAGGCTGGGATAAAATTACACTCCCAATACAAAAAAAGTAGAGAAATGTGGGTTTACAAATAATAACTGATTAGAATTATTTCTTGCTTTTTTGATAGCTTGCGATGTTAATTTCTATAAATATAGAGAGGGTAATTTTCAGTGATCTGCATAGGGCTAAAGTTTGCATGTACAAGGTTCGCACAGACGTTAGCCTGAATTTTCAAAGCAGACTTGTGTGCATGAAACCAAGCACTGCATACATGCAAGCACCTGCTCTTATAGGGTCCAATATAATAAGCCACGCTCAGCTTGCCGCGCATATTTGCTTGCGATTTTCAGGCATTGATCCTACGCATGTATGTAATACTGTATTCAACACGGAAAAATCTCACAAACATACCAGCTTAAAAACCGGGAGCTGGTTTTGCATGAGTGCATGCAAATGGCATGTAAAGGAGGCAATTATCCATTCACAGACAATTAAGGAACCATGCTAGCAGTTAGAATGGTTAGTGTGGGGGGGGTTTAAGCTTCTTCTTTAGTGCCGGGTCAGGGCGGGAGTTAAGTGAAAGTGCTGACTCTGGAAGCCATTTTACTCCTTTGCTGGCATTGGTGTGGGTGAGTCCATGCAGCCCTGGTCTAATGATGGATTACATGCATGTTTTCCTGATGCTCTGCTACATTTTGTGGGTCAGCAGAAGAATATCAGAGGCAGATGCCTTACAGCATTGCAGAAGTGAGAGGTCAGTGAGGGAACAGGCAGTTTCTCACCGAGGAAGAGAGGAGGGCCCAAGAGGAGCAGATAGTCCTGACTCAGGTTGTTCACATAAGGGCACACCGGATATTTCACCTGAGGACAATACTGCTGAGGGTGCTGGAGACTGATGTGGTCCATACTTTCAGGCTGAGCTCCAGGCAGGGCTGGTGCAAGCCTTTTTGCTGCCCTGTGAGAACAATTACTGTGCTGTCCCCTCCACCCCCCAATTCATTCAGTTTCTGTCCCAGGCCCATCAAAAAAAGGACAGCTCCCTCCAGCAATCTATAATTTTAATAACTGACACATCCCCCCCCCCCCCAATGGAATCCATGGTCAAGGGAAGAGAATTAGGTACCCTAGCAAACCTTACAGCCTTGCACTCACACATACACCCACACTCTCTAAAGACACCCCCACACACACATACAAATTATGCATTTCTAACAGAGTACATGAAAAAAGAATATTCAATAGTAGTCTTCTGAGGCAAAAATATCACTTACAACATGCATATTATATTTACATGCATTGCTGTGGTACGAACCAGAAAATCCTACAAAAAAGACACTTGGAACGCCTATGGAATTAGATGTTTTATAATGTGTGTTGTGTGTGGGCTTGGTCTGCAGAAAACCATCAATCAACAGTATTACTTTTACAATATATATTAAACCTCCCATACCAAAACAATTCTTAACTGCCTTCAAACATTAAGGGGTAGATTTTCAAAGGGTTACGTGAGTAACATACGCACACAACCCCCGAAAACCTACCCCTGCGCGCGCCAAGCCTATTTTGCATAGGTTCGGCGGTGCGCACAAGCTCCGGGAAGTGCGTATGTCCCAGGGCTTCGAAAAAGGGGCGGGGCCGTGGGCATGGTGGTGGTTCGGGGGCGGTCCAGGGGCGCGCCCGAGTGCCCCGACAAAGCGGCCTGTGTCGGGGCCTGGCGCGCCGGCGTAACTCAACGAAATAAGGTAAGGGGGGCATTTAGGTAGGGCTGGGAGGTGGGTTAGATAGGGGAAGGGAGGGAAAGGTGGGGGGGGGACCAAAAAAAACATTCCCTCCAAGGCCGCTTCGATTTCGGAGTGGCCTTGGAGGGAATGGGGAAAGCCATCGGGCCTCTCCTAGGGCTCGGCGCGCGCAAGGTGCACAAGTGTGCACCCCCTTGCACACGCCGACTCCGGATTTTATAACATGCGCGTGGCAGCAAGCACATGTTATAAAATCGGGTGTACATTGTGCGCGCTGGGTAGCGTGCACAAATGTACCCCCCGCGTGTAATATTAAAAATCTGGCCCTAACAGCCTTATTTATGAAACAACAACACTGCACATATTACACCAGGCCCTAGAACACCAATACACTTACTATTAGGGAAACGGAACAAATCAGACTGCTATAGATCCCTACATATAAATTACATGGTAGCAAATACCTCATCTCAGTATCATATACAGAACACAGACGAAATACAGACTAAAAAGGCCAGAAATTATAAATAGAAACTTGCTGAGAAGAACTGAAATGGAACCCACAACAAGCTAGCCTCTAAATACAGAGCAACAATGGAAACATTTCCATCGTATATAAAACATTAAATTATAAAATAAATAAATATAAAACATCAATCATAATAGTAAAATCACATTCATAAAAAGAATAAATATTTCAAACCAGATAACAAATAGAACATCCAAAATTTCCCAAACACCAATAAAATATTTCAAAACATCTGATGAATAAAAAAAATCCAATAATTAAAAAAATGTTCTAATATTTCCTTAAAAAAAACAATAAAATATTTAAAAACAGCAGAAACATCAAATTACACCCAAGAATTAAAACTAAAAAGGATTATAAAATCTCCTGCTCTGAGATTGTCATGGATTGGGGAAGGCTGAGCCACACAAACTTTATCTTCTCACACACACACACACAAACAAACAAGAACACATTCATTCTTTCACATACTCCCTCTCTCATATACATGCCTATGCTCCCACACAGACTCCCTCTCTCTCATATACACAGGTTCTCTCTCTCTCACAGACTCATTATGTGTTTGTGTGCATGCATGTGAGAGCCTATATGTGACACATAGGCTCTCACAGGCACACACACTCACATATGCATACAGAAACACAGGCTCTCACACAAACACACACATCAATACACATGCATACAGACTTTCAGACACACACACATGCACATGCACACAGGCTCTCTCACAGACAACCAGGCACACACATACTCATACACACATGGCCGCTTCTTTTCTTCAGGCCATGGTGTGATGAGTTCCACTGCAGTGCCATTTGCCTTCTCTTCACTTAGGGCTGTGGTGGGATGAGCTCCACCATGGCCCCGCGGGCTTGTCTTTGCTTTGGACCTGCTGGCCCTCCCTACATCTATTAGGGACCCCGCCATATGCATGGCCTGACATTCCAACCCTACGCCCCCCCCCCCCCTAATGCATTGCCTATCCATCTTCCCATTCAACTTACCCCACACAGGTAGGAGGCTCCTCAGTTGAAAGCTATCCACAGCTCTATCCAAGCAGTTTTGAGCTGCCGTAAATTTCGCTTCTCTCCTGGAGCACAGTAGAATCTGTGTTCAGTTTCCACCACCAGAGACATGAAACAGTTGTCCCTGGAGGTTAAATTTGGCTGCCTTGCTGGAGGAGGCATGATATTGGCCAACACCCCTTTGGGTCAAGATGTTAGGTGTTGCTGAAGAGGGCATGTAACTGTTCGTGCACACAACGGTTTCCATGTCTTGCTACTGAAACCTTTGATCCTTTCCTGGCCCTCCAGGAAGCCTGCCACACCCTTGGATGTAACTGTGGAAAAAGACACACAGTTTGAAGTGGAGAAAATCTTGGATTCCCACAGGAGATGTAATAAGTTAGAGTACCTCAATGCCTGGATGAATTTTGATCCAGAGGAGAACTCATGGGAGCCTGCCACTAATCTCAAGCACCGCAGCTAATAAAAGAGTTCTAAAGATAATTTCCCTCCAAACCCAAACCTCGGATCCTGAGGAGGGGGCTTAAAAGTGGGGGTACTTTTATGTTTGCTGGCTTTCAAGCTGCCCCCGAGAGCCAGCTCACTCATCCCACGCTGCCCAACCCAAAATGCTGCCATGCCACATGGCCAGAGATGCCACTACCGTCGACCACTGAGTCCCTCTCTAGGCATGCGCACACAGCACGCACCAGTTTTAAAGGCCCCATGGCGGGAACTACGCTGGCCAGTGCCTTCTGATGATATCAAATGCTGGGTATTTAATAGGGATGTGCAGAGGGACGCCATGTTGCATTCGGGATTCGGATTCGTCGGGGGGCACATACGTTGCATTCGGCCATATGGTGCCCTGATACGTTGATACGTTGATTCCTATTCGTTTCCCCGCTAAAGTTAAATTAACTACAACCCCCCACCCTCCTGACTCCCCCAAGACTTACCAAAACTCCCTGGAGGTCCAGCGGGGGGTCCGGAAGTGACCCTCCCTGCACTCACACCCTCGGCTGCCGTTTCAAAATGGTGCCGATAGCCTTTGCCTTACTATGTCACAGGGGCTACTGGTGCCATTGGTCAGCCCCTGTCACATGGCCATCGGTGCTATCTTGTGCTCCTATCATGTGACAGGGGCTGACCAATGGCACCGGTAGCCCCTGTGACATAGTAAGGGCAAAGGCTATCGGCGCCATTTTGATTACTGGCAGCCGACGGCCCGAGTGCAGGAGACCGCTCCCAGATCCCCGCTGGACCACCAGGGACTTTTGGCAAGTCTTGAGGGACCCTCCTGACCCCCACAAGACTTCCCTAAAGTCCAGCGGGGGTCCGGGAGTGACCTCCTGCACTCCGGCAGTCAGATGTCAGTATACAAAATGGCACCGATCGCCTTTGCCCTCACTATGTCACAGGGGTGACAAATTATTTTATGGCCCCATTGAAGTGCGGTAAGCTCCCTGGGATAGGGTTATATGTATAGCAGACAGACATCCCAGCTTAGCAGAAAAGCATCCAGAGCTCAAGCATACCTGCTCAGAAGCATGGAGAACTCTTTAACTTTTCTGTTGCTTTCCAAAGCAAAAAGGTCAATCACTGGCTGTCCCTCATCATTCTGCTCTAGGTCTGATGATTCCAACAAAGGTTTCAACTTTTTAATACCCTCATATTGCACCTTATACAACTGCTGGACCTCAATTTGGGTGCTTAATGTGGAACTTTGAAATATTTTCTTGCCAAAGCTTCAAATCCATCCAGGGGGCATATTGGAGTATGCCCAAGTCTTCTTGGCCAGCTTAACAGCTGACTCTATCACCACAGAAAGGTAAGGAAATTGGACCAATCTGAAATCAGGGGCAGCTTGCACCCTGTACTTTAAGTCAAGCTTATGGACCACCTGTAAACACAAAGTGGGAGATTGCCACATCTTTGTCTGAAGATCCTGCAGCAGCTTAAGTACTGAAATTGTTGCCAAGTCCACTAGTGATTGCAAGAATTTTAACATCCCGAAGATACTCACCCTCAGGTCAAACTCCTTCTGGACATTGATGTTAAGTGCTTTTGCTAACTTGTCGAGGAACTTGGAGAAGGAGGTGTTTGGGAGGAGAAGTATGTTGAGGTAAGTCAGGTAAGAGATCTGATGGAATTCCCATAGAATTCTCCTCTACTCTCGATCAAGGAAGGATGCTTATCTAAGACCCCAAATATGAAGACAGTGATGGGAATGGAGTCCTCTGATGCCTCAGAGAGGACCTTTCGGGGATGTAGTTTGACTGGACTGAAGCCCCTTCTTCATCCTCTGACACATGATGGGACTCCCGTGGAAGGCGAATCCTGCCTCACCTTCTGTGGACTTAGGCTTGTAGAAAGGCACACATTGGTATTGAGGTGAGGTACACATTGGTATTGAAGTTGGCAGAGTTCCCTGCCAGGAGAGGCTCCAAACTCCTCTTCTGTCCTCTGATGTTAAAGAGGCAAAGAAATTCTTTACCAACTGGTCCATGGGCTGAAGTGTCCTTTGAACTAGGGTTGGAGGAGACACATCCTCTTCAAAAATGTATATGGCTTCCTCCCCAATTTGTTGCAACACTGCTGAACTGCTAGGCTCCAATGATGGTGTCACAATCAGCTTTGAGATGCTCCACATTGATTGAACTGAACTTTGGACCTTATCCCATGCTGGGCTTCTCCCAAGATCCTCTATACCAGTGGAGAATGGACTGCGACTTTCCTTGATGGCGCCAGGTACTTGCTACTGTTGGTATCTGTGCCAAGTGCATTGATGTCTTGGAATGGGTGCTTCACACTGATGCCACAGACAGCACTCTTGTAGGGCTGGAAGTCTGAATAGAAATGATACATCAGTGCTATGGACACATTTCATGCCATGAAGGAAGATAGCATTTGCACTGACATGATTCCATCTTTCCTCAGCAGTAAAGATGGGCCTGCAGTCATGACTCTGTCTAGGTACTAACTTCTGTTTCTTTGGCTCCGACAGGGCTCAGCCTGGAGAAGGATCTCACTTATGTACATTGCTCCACACATCTTCTGATGCCAAAGACCTTCTAGCCTTGCTCAATCCCTGACCTGAGACAGATCCAGTAACCAGTGTCATACAGAGGGGAGCTCTCCCAACTGATTAGGGAAAAGGGGGAAAGGAACCCTGGCCTGACTCCACAACAATGTCCTGCTCCTGGGGAAGGAATGGCTACAATGCCTGGATTTGCACCTATACTTATCCTTAAGTGATCTTCTTAGGTCCCACATTTTCAAGCCCTAGACCGTTGCATCCTAGGAGACATGCAGCCGCAATTGTAGCAGTTTGCCATATCATGATCCAGGCCCAGGCACTTGAAACATATTTCATGGAAGTCAGTAATGGACATCCGGAGCCCATAAATGCAGACCTTGAAGTCACTAATGGCAGGCTTCTTGACCTTTTGACTTTTCCTTCAACATTCTTGAAGTTGTAAGAGCTTTTACTTTGTTTTTAGCTAGCACTTATAAGTGCTGTTGAGGGGCTGCCGAGGCAGTGGGAAGAAACAAAAACTGCAACAAGGGCAGAAAAAATGAGAAATAATCTCAAGAAGAGAGAGACAGCAAGAGAAGGTACATATCCATGCAACAGCTCAGACCAAAAGAGACTGAGAGGCTTACGGGGTAGTGCGTGCACAGAAACTTCTGCACATGCTTAGTACAGTTATTACTGAGTTATGAGAGATGAGTTAATTTGGCACCGCTGGATGACTTCACCCATGAGCCTTGGGTAATTCAGTCCTGCTTGTAGATGAAGAATGTAAATCATCACATAGCATATTCTTTAGTCCAGACAGGTGGTTGCCTGAGATGTGAGGAGCATTGATTAGGCAGAGATGCTGGTTGACTAGTTTGTGCAGGAGATAATACACTGAAATCATTGATGCTAACTGGATAATCTGCAGTATCATCTGCTGGAACATGATAGGTAGAAGGTGCCTGGCATTCCATATCTTATAGGTGTACTATCTTACCAGGTCTGGTATCTTCAGAGGTAACGTGAACCTTCAGTCTCCCTTTGTAATAGATGCCAAGTTTAACACAAACAACTGAATTCTTGTTTCCTTGGCTCCATATCAACAATCTGCATGTCTAATACTTTTCTTGTTTCTATTACACAGTTTGTCGCATGTCCAACTGTTTAGAAGCATCCTGTTTAGGCCTCTGTAGCTCAGCACATTCAGTTTTGTGTCTATTTCTCTTCATCTAGTAAATCAGCTGGTGACGTCTGTGTTGTGGCATCCCATGTAGGTCTATATATTTGCAAGAACTTTGTAATGAAAGATTTCCATACTTTACCTTCCAGATCAGCAGTTTGTAAACTTTCCTTCAAACACCTGTTAAATTGCTCAGTCTCTCCCTTAACCTGTGGATAGTAAATTGATGAGCGTCTGTGCTAGATATCCTGTTCTGTCAGGAGAGTCACAAACTCTATGAAAGTAAACTGAGTTCTGTTATCTGAGATCAGTTCCTTAGGGTTTTTTTCTCTGCTGAAAACCGTAGAAAGAAATGTGATAATACTGTTAGAAGTAGCTTGTAATGTAAATGCCATTTCAGGCCATTTACTAAAATGAACTCTAAGTGTGATAGAATAACGACTGTCAGCAGGCCTCTTAACAAATAGTCCCACAATATCAGTAGCCAACTTCTTCCAGCCTGATTCAGGAAATGGGACAGACTAAAGTGGCACATGTGATTGCTGTCTTGTCATGTAGTGGGAATTGATAACAGCTTCAGCTTGCGTAACCATTCCAAGCCAACAATATAAATCACCTGTGCTAATTGGTTTGCACAATACCTTGATCCTTTTCATGGGCCAACTGTATAAATCTTGCTTGTAATTCTTCTGGAACAAGACGGTGAGTACCATGGATCAGCATATTATCCTGTCGGATAAATTCCTCACATATGCTAAAGAAAGGTTTGATCAAAACTGCACATGTTGTTCAGCCATTTTGAAGGCAAGCGCACAACTTAACAGTGTATTGGACAGATTAAGGAAGCAGCTTTGAACTCCTCTTTAGATGCAGCTGTCAATGCAGATGTGATTGAAGCAACCATCTCTGAGACCTTCTCTTGTGTAGTATCTGGGGATGACAAAGGCAGTTGGGATAAACAATCTGCAGTAACAATCTCAATGCCCGGTCTGCACTCCATCTCATATGTGAAATCCAGGAGTATTCACACCTCTGTGTGTGTAGCCCCTGTCTCAGTGGTTGGGCTTGAAAGCAGGGAGTCGCATAGGGTTTTGGAGCTAACTCCTTGCTTCTCTCTTCCTTTCTATCACAGTCCATAGACCCCCAAGGGTCAGGTTCTTACCGACAGGATGGGGTGGGGCAGGAATTCTCCTCCTGGGCCCAGTATATTGGGGGTGACTCTCAGATTCTCTATCCTGGGGAGGTTTCAGTTCACGTTCAATAACAAAGGTTGTGAGTGCCAACAAAATACACTGGATGCTCAAATTAGGGGTCCAAACAAAACTGTATTGTAAAAATTGTTAAATAGTAAATATGGCTCTTTTCACATCAGTTTATGGCACAAATGCTTGTAATCATAGTTCTCCAAATTTTCTCTAACTGTGCAAGTTTCTCTCAGTAGTTGGGACAGGGAAAACGCACCCTCCAGAGCATGAAAAAGCAATGTGCGATGAATGGCACGAGTGTGATTCCTAAGTGCTGTGAGTAATTGATGTATCCTCATGGGTGAACCCACGAAGCCTATGCCGACAGCTTGCATACACACCCTGAAGCGGGACAGGCTTGAGCTTCACCTATACCAACCGCCTCCTCCGCAGGTTGAGCCCTTGGGTTCTGGTGGCCGGCAGGACTTAGGTGGGTCCCAAGGGCGGTCAAGCAAGTGAGAGTCCGAGAACACGCCAAGGTCAGGGCAGGCAGTAGGCAGAAGATATCAGAAGCCGGCAAGGGGTCGGGCCAGGTGGCAGGAAAGCATGGTCAGGTCCAAGGCAAGAGGTCAGTACCAGGAGATCGGGCTGAAGAAGGGACTAAGACCGACAAGAAGAAAATAGACAAGGCAGGCTGGGCAAGGCAAGGCAAAGCTGAAACAGGATGCAGGAACCGGAATGCTGAAGCTACACACACTGATTTAGGCAGCAGACCCATTACTGAGGTGACATTAGGCAATCCAAGGAGACTGTATGCAGTCAGGGCCTGCTGATGTCATTAAAGGGTGCCGCAGGGCTTTTCCCACCATGGCCCTTTAAGAATTGAAGCGTGCACACCTAGAGAGGCCCCAGGGAGGGCAGGAGTATGGTGGCATTCAGGCAGCATCGAAGCTGCGCTGGGAACTGGGTCCGTTGGTGAGGGCAGTCAGTCGTGGGTTTACTCTGAGGCCAGCCAAACTGAACACAAGGCTTCCCAGGTGGACAGGGGTATCCTAGAGT
Organism: Rhinatrema bivittatum; assembly: GCF_901001135.1. NCBI lineage: Eukaryota > Metazoa > Chordata > Amphibia > Gymnophiona > Rhinatrematidae > Rhinatrema > Rhinatrema bivittatum. The sequence goes on from NC_042615.1 coordinate 296,546,709, forward strand.
AACCCCCCCTTTTAGAGGATTGCTGCTCCTTAGGGCACATAACTAAGTTATTTCTTTTCAGGGGCTGCGCCGGCTAACTATTGCATCCTATGCTTGACTCTCAAATCCCTGGGGGGATTCTTTTTATGGGGGAAGCTCTCGCTTATGGCCGAGACAATGTAATAATATTCCCAGTGTGTGTGAATGAACTGTAGGTGCTTCTCATGTGAACGACTGTAATACCTCAAACAGGACCAGGTCTGTGTGTTAAATAAAAGTTTACTGATTATAATACTCATAAATTAAAGTCCATCCATCCATAATATTGAAGTTACATCTGAATGTTGGTACATGTGTGGTTCTAGGTAGGTAGGTGTCCTTTTTTCAGGCATCTGGGTAGCCCTATGGTGACTTTTAATGCGCAAAGCAAACCCAGTGGCTTTTAATTAAAGTTGGGGACCCCAGTGAAGGGGTCCCCAACTTTAATTAAAAAAATTCAACCTTTGGTCATCTTCTCCTTGGACACCCAGCCTGTCCTGGTCCCTTGGGGTATGTGGAGATCCGACTGGGGTCTCCTGCTTTTGTTCTTCCTTCTGTAGTGGTTCCTTCATCCTGCATTTACTGATATTTCTGGGGGGGCTTTTCTTTGGGAAAAATCAGGGGGATCAGGCAAGTTCTCAGCTCTTCAATTCCACTGGAGAAGGGGGATCCAAAAATCTCCCCACTCTGCTAAAGTCCAAAAAATACTTTAAAGGTTAAATTGGCTACATCTTCTGCCTTCACTGTCTCTCGCAGCAGGATGCATCACTGGTGTTTGCCCACCTAGGGTTTAGAATGGGCTCACAGGTCATCGGTCCCCTGGTGAGGGCCCTTTTGCCCCTAAATGATATCAGGCTTAAAAATCTATCCCTCTAAATTAGAAGAAGGACCCTCTGGCAGGGAGTGCACTGGGAGGGATCACTTCTAAAAGAACTTCCGTCTGTGAGGTGTCACCTGAGTGTAAACATCAGACATCCTTACTCTTCAATTACTTCCTCAAACTGATCCCAAGGTGTATTGAAATGGCTGGGCATCCAATCCAGACTCTCAAGGTGGGAGGGACTGAGGGGTATGGACAGCTATAGGGACAGTGACATCTGGTGGCCAGACCATTTGGGTGGGGAAAAAAGTCCCTTCCAAAAACACTGCCAGATACAAAATCCAGGATTTCAGTCTCTGTACAAACTTCCCAAATCTACCTCTTCCCCCCAGGGTGAACACTCCGGATGGAGGCCTCCAAGTGTAAATAAAAATTCTTACTCACAGTTCTCTTTCTCCAGATAACGCACATGGTCTTTAAGATGAAAGGTCCAGGAATTAGGAAACAAAGCAGCTCTCCTACTTCCCAACTTCAGGGCAGAAAGGGTGGTAGCAAAACGTTCCCCCTAAAACACAAGACAAATCTTCACAAAAAAGGCAGTGAGTCACCCCTGATCCATCCACGGTTTGTGAGATGAAAAGCAGCAGATTCTTCTCTACTCCTGGCTTTTCCAAGAAAAAGGACACCCTGAAAATCCTGTGACCCAGGCCACATGCCAAGGCTATATCAGCAAAACTCTCAAACAAAACATGCACAAAAATCCCTTAAGCAACCCCAGAGACACCTATACTAGACAGGTTATGTACCAGCAAGGAAATTGCCTCCTACCTATTAAGTGTAGATTCCATACCATGCAGCCTAGTGCATTGCATAGAAAGAAAATCAACTCATGAAAAACAGCTCCTTCATGCCACACCTAGCTCTGCTGCAAGCTGCTTTTATACCAGCAGAAGGCTAGCCACATCTCTGTGGAGATGCTGTTCTAAAATGGTGCACCCTCCCTCCACTACCTATCTTCTGTTAAAAAAAAAAAAATTAAAAAGGTTTAGGAACTAAAGCCATCTAGTGGTGATCCTCATTCCTGCCCTTCCCAAGTCTTTTATTGTAAGCAGTGTTGTACAAGAATTGTGATCAGTGTGCAATGTGAATTTGCAACTCCATGGGTATGTTCTCCATTTTTCTGTAGCCAATACACATACATTACCGGCATATGCTATTAAACTGAAGAGTAATATTTTTCTGCCCCACCCCCTGTAGTATTCTGGAAGCAAATGCAGTTGTCTTGTCATGTATTTGGGCGAGTACAACCCTAAGGCTATTTTCAGAGGAATCTGTAATAACATTGGTAGGTAATCCCAGTCAAATTATGTCATTACTGGACTATGTATAAACAATTGCACCTTCTCAAAGCTGACTTGTGCAGCTGGTGTCTATGTCCACATTGCAGATCCATGTGTGACCCGGCTTTGTCTGTCACTGAGCTATTGCTCTATTGTTTAGCATTCTAGGGGCTGGGCAATTTTTGGGGGATGTTCCTTTGCATATATCCCCAACTTTTTTGTGGGAAGGCTTAAGGGGACTATACATTTTCCCCTAGCATGTTCCTCATCTCCCAAGTGGACTGACCAGGAGGGTTTATCTGCTTGGTGATGGAGGAGACCAAAGGAGTAGCTTTGGATGATTTTTTTTTTCTATTTTGAGACTTCTGTTTGCACCAGTTCCTATAAAAGAGATTCCCCCAGTATCTGGACAGATTGGATGCAGATTTGTTTTCTTGCCTCTGGTGAAGGAGAAAAGCAAGGGGTGAAGAGATCTAAGATTTTGAAACTCTTCAGCAGGAGTAGCTGAAGGGGGCCATGATTTTTGAGAGATTAGTTTGGGGGTTTAGGGGATTTTTTTTCTACCTTTTCTTAGTTTGAATTTGCAACAGGGATACCCTACCATGAGAGGGGAAGGACTACTTGATATGGATGATCGTGCAAAGGAGCAAAGATTTACAAGGAGGAGAGGCATGGACACAGGGACTATGGCATTTTTTACTCTTATTTTCCTTATGTTATTTTTGATATTCACTATCTTGGTGTAGATTCTAAATTACAAACCGAAGTACAATTTTGTTTTGAACACCAAGTGTACTCAAAGACTTGTTTTATCAGTAAGAAAGGAGAGAGAGAGAGGTGTCAGGTTTTTTTGTTCTTTCTTTTATTATACTGAATCTGTTGGCCCACTCCAGCATCAACCCTAGCACCAATTCAGAAGAGTTGTGAGAGCAGAACTGTTAGTGACCATGGACCATGTCTATGCCAGGGGCCCGTGAAGTATTAGCCCCTCACCAGATGAACCCAACACCATTATGCCCTGAGTATAACCAAATGGTGTGTGGCAGGTAGTCCCGCTATACATGTAACAGCAGATGAAGAGGTACTACTACAGAGGCCCAATCAGGCTCAAATTTAGTATACCAGAATGAAAGAAATAAGAAGGAATGTAGAGTTTGCATTGTCTCTCAGTCTGGTAGTTCTGGATAAGGGAATCATTAATAAGGATTACCCTTAAAGATCACTATCTCTCTCTCTCCTGGACCCCATGTCATATAAGTATAACATATCATTATTCCTAGGAGTATAAGCAATAATTTTTATAAGGACAGAGTTCAATAATCAGACAAAAGAATATTCAGTAAAATAATATGCATATTTATTATATATGAGTAAACTGATCAAGTCTTTTCTAAAATGGATAAAGAAAAAAAGAAAAAATGGTTAGCTTACCTATACAGGTTAATGCCAAGTCTCAGACTGCAATCCCATTGCAGCAAAGTTAAAGGAAGAAGCCTCAAGCTCACAATTCTTACCATATTTATACTTTTTACTTGTTTATAATTTTATAGACTTGTATATTACAGCAAGTTGTTCCCAATTGGAGAGGAGGTGATTTAGACAAGTTATTATTACAGATAGAGCAGAAATATATATTTGAATTTAAGAGTATGGAACCTAATGGTTTAAATTTAGATATAGACTACTCCGTTTTTCTATAAGTTTCAGCATTGTGTTCTTTACGTGTTTCATGTTATTGCCTTTTCCTAGTTTATTGTTTACATCAATGGTCTGTTTTGCCAAAAATATATTTCAGTAACGCACATATGTCCTCCCCTTTTTTAGGTTTTTAGTTTTTTAGTCTTGCAGTTTTTAAGTTTTATAATGTGGGTGTCCTTGGTCATCTTTTTAAGTTCTGTAACCAAGTTTTATTTTTAGCAGTTTGGCGTGAGTACAAATTATCATTCTTATTTTTCTAGTTTTCCTATTTTATTCACCACTGATAACCAAGGCGCAGCTTCATATCTGTTTCCTTCTCCCCCCTTTTTTAATAATTTATAAGTTTGTGGTTTCATTATTTTTTAATTTTTCAATTTTTATCATTATCTCAATTGCAGTTACACATTCAGTCCACATTTCCATTTTTATTTTTGTTCCGATTCCTGCGATCCTATCGTGGCATCTTTCATTACCCTGGCGTTTTTATTTCATTTTATTTTAACACATTTTTTGTTTTTAAACCCATATTATTGTACTTTTTAAGAATTGGGTCAGTCCAATATTGTCTACATGCACCCATTTGTCATTTTAAAATGTGCTCAGTTAAATCACAGCCACACATTTACTATGAACATACAGGCACTTTTAGTCCATGCCTCCTTTTTGATTGACAACTCTTTTTGGCACCTTTTTTAAGTTCTTTAAAGGTTACCGGCGTCTTGTAGAACTTCTTTCTATGATCAGAGAGAAACAGAGCTTGCCGCTTTGAGACCAGAGATTCCTCAGCGCATTGAAACGTAAGAATCACCTTTTGTTAGGCTTTAGTTTCCAATTAATTTATACTATGTGTCCAATTGAGACAGCTGCTTCAATGCTGTATTTCCTATTAAAAAATTTTTTTGGAGAAACGTTGTTTAAGAAATACAAGTCCAGCAGTTCGTATGTGCGACCATGGCAATTTGTTGCAACCTATAATCATATATAAGAACGGTGCCATGTATTTAAATTAATATAATAGCTAGGCTGTGTTTTTTCATTCACATTCAAACCATGTGTCAGATCAGAAAAGCGGCATTTGTGTGTACTTTCCGTTTTTAATAGTATGGTTCCAGTGTAGGTTTTAGAGTGATCATGCACATTTTTACAATGCATAACTATGGGCACAAGAATAGGGTTTTTGTTTTGAAGCAATCTCATTTTAATATTTTATACAGCATTGAAGATCGTTTTTTTTTTTAACAATAACACTGCGGCATAGTATAACACAATTTGCCAGAGTAACATTCTTTTATGATGTCTAGGTTTTGGTTTTTCATTTACATTTTAACCATGTGTCTGATCAGTAAAGTGGCATTTATGTGGACCTCCAGTTCAGAAAAGTGTTTGTTTTTTAATAGTATGTGTCCAGCATAGGTTTTTGAATGACCGTGTACATTTTTGTAATGCAAATTTGTGAACACAAGTATAGTGTTGTTGTTTTAAAGGTTTGTCATTTTTTTCATTTTTCAATTTTTATATTTTTTTATTTCTTAATAATATTTATTTTTTACAGGATTGGAGAGCGCTGTTCTTTTTAAATAACACTGTGGCACAGGATATTACAATCTGCCAGAGGTACATTTTTTATGAGATTCGATAATCACAAACAAAGTTTAATGATGATTTTAATTACTGAAAGACTGTCATGTAAATTGTCTTATTTTGACCAATATAAAATTTGCAGAATTTTGATGAATTTTAAGTTTTTGTGCACAGAATTTTAAATTTTTTTTGCGCAGAATTCCCCCAGGAGTACTACTTGCATATGCAGTGCAATAAGGTCTCTGTCCAAACTGGGAATCCCCTCAGGTACAACATTGAGCTTAGCAGGTACACACTTTGTTTCAAATGTTACTTTTGCTGCTGAACAACCAACAACTGGAATTGGATTCCTTGAATAACTTAGGATTAAATGATCAATTTTCTTAGTGGAAAAGGGTAAACAGTGGAGTGCCTCAGGGATCTGTACTTGGACCAGTGCTTTTCAATATGGGCCGGATTTTAAATGCCCTGCGTGCGTAAATCCGGCCGGATTTACGCGCGCAGGGCCCTCGCGCACCGGCACGCCTATTTTGCATAGGCCGCTGGCATGCGCACAGCCCTGGGACGTGCGTGTCCGGGGGCATGTCCGGTGGTCAGGGGGGCGGTTCGGGGCGGGACTGGAGGCATGGTGCCGGCCCAGGGGCGTGGTCGAGGCCTCCGGACCAGCCCCTGGGTCGGGTGATGGCGCGCCCGCAGCTTGCTGGCGTGCGCAGATTTACGTCTGCTTTCAGCAGGCGTAAATCTGCCAACAAAAGGTAGGGGGGTTTTTAGATAGGGCCGGGGGGGTGGGTTAGGTAGGGGAAGGGAGGGGAAGGTGCGGGGGGGTGGAAAGAAAGTTCCCTCCGAGGCCGCTCCGATTTCAGAGCGGCCTTGGAGGGAAAAGGCAGCGTGCGCCGACCCTGGATTTTATAAGATACGTGCAGCTACGCGCATATCTTATAAAATCCAGCGTACTTTTGTTCGCGCCTGGTGCGCGAACAAAAGTACGCGCTCGCGCAAAATTATAAAATCTACCCCTATATGTATAAATGATCTGGAAAGGAATATGACAAGTGAGGTTATCAAATTTGCAGATGATACAAAATTATTCAGAGTAGTTAAATCACAAGCGGATTGTGATACATTACAAGAGGACCTTGCAAGACTGGAAGATTGGGCATCCAAATGGCAGATGAAATTTAATGTGGACAAGTGCAAGGTGTTGCATATAGGGAAAAATAACCCTTGCTGTAGTTACACGATGTAAGGTTCCACATTAGGAGCTACCACTAAGGAAAAAGATCTAGGCATCATAGTGGATAATACTTTGAAAATCATTGGCTCAGTGTGCTGCAGCAGTCAAAAAGCAAACAGAATGTTAGGAATTATTAGGAAGGGAATGGTTAATAAAACAGAAAATGTCATAATGCCTCTGTATCGCTCCATGGTGAGACCGCACTTTGAATACTGTGTACAATTCTGGTCGCTGCATCTCAAAAAAGATATAGTTGCGATGGAGAAGGTACAGAGAAAGGCAACCAAAATGATAAAGGGAATGGAACAACTCCCCTATGAGGAAAGGCTGAAGAGGTTAGGGCTGTTCAGCTTGGAGAAGAGATGGCTGAGGAGGGATATAATAGTGGTCTTTAAAACATGAGAGGTCTTGAACGAGTAGTTGTGAATCAGTTATTTACACTTTTGGATAATAGAAGCACTATGGGGCTCTCCATGAAGTTAGCAAGTAACACATTTAAAACTAAATTTAAGTTAAGTTGGGAAATCAATCTACTTATACTGTGGGGAGCTGTATGAGTTAAGCCACAGCATAACAGTGTGCGTAAAACACCATATTACCAATTATAATCACAATCCTTTTCCATAGAACTTCATAACAGCATACTTTCATGCACGGTTAACCTCCTTGTCAGTGTCACTGTTTTAAGCACGCTGTTATGCTGTGGTATATATACTGCAGTGCATGAATTGGAATTCAGGTGGGGCCAAAAACCTTTGGATAGTGATCGATTTAATGAAGATATTTAGAGAAGATTTGAGCGATGTGAAGAAGCGGTGTTGGAAGATTGGTGAAAACAGTGGTGCTTTGATTTAGAAGACAATATTGGAGTTCTGGAGGGATGTTGTCCGAAATTCACTTTGATGAATATCCCCTGAAGAAGCCCGTTGAGGGTGAAATAAGGGTCCTCAATAGCATAACTTCTGATTAAAGAGTACAGAGTATTTATTTTTATGGTACACTTTTCATATCACATAAAAATGCCAGCCCATATTGTATATTACAAGACAATAATAATCATTTTTATTGCTTAAAGAAGTGCAGATTGTATATCAATGCATGTTTTTAATATTTCCAACAAAACTACTGACACATCTTTAAATCTCACTGATGAGTTTATGAACAGTAAAATGCACAAGACACTGCCAAAATACTTATAAAATGCAAATATATATAAGGGTCTGGATCAAACCTTCTCTGAGGGTGATTACATGGCTATGTAAATAGCTTGAGTCAACCCCAGACTACATAGCTACAAAAACTAGCAAACAGCAAAGGCAATGGATAAGCCAAATTACCTTGTTAGCTTGGATAAATCATCCATAGAGACTATCCCACAATTTTATAAGGCAATATCACAAGGAAATAAGATGTTTTCGTGACCAAAAGTGTGCCTGCGGCTTTAAGGTCGTATGCTCTATCCTCTCTGCTCCCCTTCCGGCCTTTGTTCCGGGTGTGAGAGAAAAGGAGCCCAAAAAACCGCACAAACCAAAAAAAAGACAAAATTTCCCACAGCCGATCTCAAAAACTAGCCCAACTGGGCGAGAAAACTCTCCATCTGGCAACACTGCCCAGCTCCTCACTTCCTCTTCCCTGTCATCCTCTCCCACATCATATCTAACTGCAACTCGCAGCATGTAATTTACCTACTACAATACCAAGCCATGCCAAACAAAGCCTTGAAAAGCAGGATTAAAACCTTAAAATGAATATAAAAATAGAAGGGGAGCCAATACACTTCTTGAAGTGGTGGTGTTGCAAAATCCCTCATAGAAAGTCCGTTCAATGTATTCTGTACATGCTTGCAATCTACTTGGAATCTTGTTAGGTAAGCCAAGGAAGCAGGCAAAGATAAAACCATTGCCTGCATCGCTGACCTCAAATCCCTAGAAGAAATGTAGTGTGGATGGATGCAAAACAAAGCAGTTATTAGTGAATGTCAATTGCAGGCTTCTGTGATAAGAAAAGCAAAGCTATCTAGGATTAGAAAGAGAGCTTTTTCCTGTATTGCTCCTTGAATATGGAATGGCCTGCATTCAATGCAAAATCTTTAAGCAGGGCCTTAAAACCTGGCCATTTCTGTTTAACCTATCCTGTTTAAGAGGTAGGCCAGGGAATAAGAAGTACCGGTGTTATGCATAAGTGAATATGCTGTTTGGTGTGAGGATTTGAAGAAACTAGTGTGATAAAGTTTTATATTTTAATAAGTTTAATTTGTTTTATTGGCAGGGTAGAATATGGTAATGTTTTAGCTATGCTTAATTTTATTTTGCTAAGAACATAACAACATAAAAAAGCTGCCATATTGGATCAGAGGGTCCATCAAGCCCAGCATCCTTTTTCCAACAGTGGCCATTCCAGAATACAAGTACCTGGCAAGTACCCAAACATTAAAAAGATCCCATACTACTAATGCCAGTAGTAAGTAATAGCTATTCTGTTGCAGGCATGGACCCTTGTACTGAGGTGGAAATGTTCTCTTCAGCCCAACTCTACCCTCCTGAACACCTGTGAGTGAGGGGGAAAAGTATATGTAAATTATGTTTCATGCATACTTCTCCCTACATAATCCCCCACCCTAGGTTGGTTTTCAAAAGAAGATTTATGCACATACATCTGAGTTTATGAGTATAAACCTTTATGAAAATTATCCCCTTAGAAGGCATTTTTCAAAAGATATTTATCCTGGAAGAATAGTTTAATTGGAAATTGCCTTCTAATGGGGATAAAAATATGCAGCGCATCCCTGTGGTAGTGTATAGGTTGGAGAAGGAAAACAATACACATACATTTGATTTTCAGATGTGCAGAATTGGCACTTGCAAATTTTCAAATAGAAACAATAAGGGTAATTTCTTCTGGAAATTCCTCTCTGTGACTCTTATTACATAATGGCAATTACAAAATAAGGCATGTATTCAAGTTCTTCACTTAATCCTTATGGTGCCAAAGTAGATTTTTGTGGGCAATAACTGCTATGGCCTGTTTTCTCTCCCCCCGTTCTACAATCTTTATCCTTTCAATATCCATGAGTCTAAAATCAAATAAATTATCTGTATGTGACTCACAGAGATGTTTGGCCCACTGGGTAGCATCTATCATTGTGTCCTATCAGCGAGTAGCTTTGTCCTTTCAGGGGTCTGTGGCGGGAGGAGCCGGAGGCTTTGCCAGCAAGACCTTTGCTGAGGGCTTTTCGGTATGGAGTCCTGTCATCGTGGATGCTGAGCACAGCTGCTGTGAGCTGGAGACGGAGCCAGGAGGACTGCTGAAAGACCAGTAATGTGGTTTCAATTGAAGACTTACTTTGAGGATCGAGTGAGGTTTTTGCTTCCCCTGAGTAGTGGCGTCTTTTGCAGGGAATGCCGGGCATAGCTGTGGTAATAATCTAGCCATGAAGCCAGGGAAGTCCGCTGGGGAGCCAGTGATGGAGCATTGCTTCAAGGAGTGACTGTGAGATGTGGGATGGGTTCTATGAATGGAAGCGCCTGCAGTCAGAGACTCCAGATGCAGTGGTGCTGATGAGATGAAAACGTAACCCCCATCAGAAACTGAAGTTAGTCGTTTTCCCCTGAGAAGTCATAAGGGGTAAAGTGCATTCTTTAGGGCAGTCGTATTTGAAGCAGGATATTTGTACTGAGGTTTTACTATAATAACATAGTAATGATGGCAGATAAAGACCAAATGGGCCATCCCGTCTGCCCAGCAAGTTGCTCGTGGTAGCAGCTGCCATTCCGTGCAGTTACCCCCCATGCCTTCTGTTAAGGATAGTAGCTGCCATTCTATGCAGGTCTGTTTAGGGCAGTAGCTGCTGTTTTTTGCAGTGAGCTCCATGCCTTCTATTAAAGGTAGTAGCTGCCAATCCATGTAGGTTACCCCCATGCACCCCATTCTTCATTTCCAACACCTAGCATTTAGGGATCCGCAGTATCTATCCCATGCCCTTTGAATTCATTTACTATTTTTGTCCTTACCACCTCATCTTGGAGGACATTCCAGGCATCCACCACCCTCTCCAAGAAGAAACATTTCCTGATGTTGGTTCTGAGTTTTCCCCACTTAGAGTTTAATTTTGTGACCCCTATGTTGTGGAGCGCTAGGAGAGCAATCCCACTCCTGGGAGATGTGTGTGCCCTTGGGCCGCGGCTCGACGCCAGAGGGGTCTGGAGAGGTGCCGCGGGAGGCGTGGCATGCCCGAGCATGGGCTGGACGGGAGCAGGGTTGGAGTGAAGACTGGCTGACAGGCCCTCCTCTGGACCTGCACGCTTCGGAAGACCCAACAACGCAATGTTGGTCTTGTGAACAGTCCTCCGACCGTTCCCAGCCCTTTCGGACCTGCCGCAGGGTACGGCACGAAGCGGCAGGCCAGATGGAGGCCAGGACAGTGAAGACTGGAACATGGATTCAGACGAGACTCAGGAACGACGTAGACTCAGGCGTAGACGTGGACTCAGGAATGAGGTGCAGGATACACAGACGTGGGCTCAGGATGAGGTGCTGGAAGCACAGACGTGGAGACAGGAACGAGGTATGATGCATACAGGAGACTCAAGGGCAAGGTACGAGACTGGCAACATGAAGCGCCCTACACAGCCCTCCCGTGGGGCTGGTCACGGACCACGACAGGGGTTGCTGCAGGATACCAGGCTTTCAGAAGATTCAGGAACAAGGTAAGGCATTCTCACGGACTTAGAAACGAGGTGCATGGCTTGCATCACGAAGCGCCCTACACAGCCCCGCCCTGTGGGACTGGTCACGGACCACGACATGGCTTGCCGCGAGGCACCAGGACATTTTGAAGACACAGGAACGAAGTGCTAGCTTTCAGAAGATTCAGGAACAAGGTAAGGCATTCTCACGAACTTAGAAACGAGGTGCATGGCTTGCATCACGAAGCGCCCTACTCAGCCCCGCCCCGTGGGACTGGTCACGGACCACGACATGGCTTGCCGCGAGGCACCAGGACATTTTGAAGACACAGGAACGAAGTGCTAGCTTTCAGAAGATTCAGGAACAAGGTAAGGCATTCTCACGGACTTAGAAACGAGGTGCATGGCTTGCATCACGAAGCGCCCTACTCAGCCCCGCCCCGTGGGACTGGTCACGGACCTCGACATGGCTTGCCGCGAGGCACCAGGACATAAACCAAAGCAGGAACAAGGTGCTAGCTTACAGGAGATTCAAGAACGAGGTACTTAGCTTTCAGGCGAATACAGGAACAAGGTTTGCATCATCAGGCTGGAAACAACAGGAGAGGAACATCAGGACTGGAACAGGAGAGACACCTCAGGGCTGGAACATGGATATCAGGAACATCAGGACTGGATCAAGAGACAGACCTTGGGACTGGAACGACAGGCAGACATCAGGACTGGACGAGGAGCTCCAACAGAGAACATGAAACAGAGGACCTTGCAGAAGTGCTGGAACACGGACGACTTCCTGGAGCGAAGGATCTCAGGAGTGACGAACTCCTTGTGAAGGCAAAGACACAGTGAAAGCTGAGCCCTTTAGTAGAGCTGAGGTGGACAACGCCCAGGGAGGGGTCAGCAGGGGGCCACACCTGGCTGGCCCTTGAAGAGAAGCAGAGAGGCACGCGCTCGCGCCCTAGGAGGCTGGAGAGAAGAGCTGGAAGCTGGTGGCATCCTCAGCCACGTGGAGGGCCCAAGGAAGCCGCGGAGCAGCCCTGGACTGGAGCTGGGTGAAGGCAGGTCACTGGAGCAGCTCCCAGCTGCACGGACAGAAGCAGAGAGAGGCAAGGCTGGCTGCGGGGGAAGGGCTGACTGCAGGAACGGCTCCAGGAGGAGAGGTAAGACTGCAGGGAGAGTAGAGAGCTGTAGGCACCGGCAGAGAGAAGTGCTGGCTGCAGGGAACTGTGAGAGACTGCAGGCACCGGCAGGGACGGCTTCCCTGCTGGGCAAGGACCCGGGCTGAAGCAGGCACTGGGAGAGACGGCCTGCTCGCTGAAGGTCCCGGGATCGCAGCAGCACGTCGGGGAAAGGCAGAGACAGCAGCCAAGGAGCAGACCGCATGGCACGAGCTGTGGGAACGGCCCCAGCTGATTCAGGGAGAAAAAAGCAGCCCGGCTGGCTGTGGCTGTAACAAGGTAAGAGTCTGCACACGCTTCTTGTGGGCAGGAGCATAACACCCTAGTTCTACAGTTTCCTTTCCAACAGAAAAGGTTTGAAGTTGGTGCATTACTAATACCTTTCAGGTTTCTGAAGGCCTGTATCTCTTTTGAGATATGGTCCCCAGAACTAAAAACAGTACTTCAGATGAGACTTCACCAAGGACTTGTACAAGGGCATTTTGACCTCCTTTTTCTCTCTTTCTATGCCTTCAGATCTCCAGACACTATTATCCCAAGGTCCCTTTCCCGGTCCATGCACATCAATCTTTCAACCCCCATCACATGCAGCTCTTTTGGATTACTGCACCCCAGATGCATGACTCTGCACTTCTTGGCATTGAATCCCAGCTAACAAAACTTTGACCACTCTTCAAGCTTTCTTAAATCACTTTTCATTCTCTCTACTCCTTCAGGTGTGTGCACTCTGTTGCAGATCTTAGTGTTATCCACAAAAAGAAAAGCTTTACCGTCTATCCCTTCCACGACGTGCCCATGAAGATATTGAACAGAATGAGGCATTCTACTTAACACTGTTCTCTCTTCAGAATAGATTCCATTTACAATTACTATCTCATGTTTGTCAATCAGTTTGTAATCTCTTCTATCACACTGGGGCCCACTTCCAAGCTACTCATTTTATTCACGAGCCTCCTATGAGGTACTGTATCAAAAGATTTGCTGAAATCTAAGTAAATCACATCAAATACTCTGATCTATTTCTCTTGTCACCCATTCAAAAAAATCAATCAAATTTGTCTGACAGGACTTTCCCTTGGTGAATCCATGCTGCCTTGGGTCCAGCAACCCACTGGACTAGAGATAGTTCACTATTTTTTCCTTCAGCAGAGTCTACATTAATTTTCTCACGACTGAGGTGAGGCCTATAGTTTCCAGCCTCCTCTCTGCTACTGCTCTTTTCCAGTCCTGCAAAACCACTTTGGTTTCCAGGGATCTACTAGCTCCAGCTAGCCTCTCGCTATCCACTCGCTATCCACTCGGACACTCTCCTCTGGCCTCCTGCGACATCTGGACATTCTTACTCTGACTGCGACCGCGCACCCTTGTTCATGGTGAGCACTCGTCTATGCGAACCCTGTGAGGCCCACCTAAGACTTAGCGGCCCGGGTAACCAAGGGCTCAACCTGAGGGAACCCCGGGTTGCTATTGGTGAAGCTCCAGCTAGCCTCTGTCTCCTCCTGTGCTCCACCTCCTGGTGGCAGGTGCTCTCCGGGTCTGACCAGAGGGCCTTACCAATCCTGCACCAGGCCAAGATATTGAAGATATCATGAAGATATTGAACAGAATGAGGCATTTAGCTGACCCATCAGCACATCTCTGAACTCCCTTAGAATCCTAGGATGTATTCTCATCTGGCCCCTTGGCCTTGTCTACTTTTAGTTTTCCTAGCTCCTCCCATACATTTTCTTCTGTAAATGAAGTTGCATCTACCCAACTTACATCCATGTTCTTGTCAACCTTCAATAATCCATCTCCAGGGTCTTTAGCAAACACCAAATTGAAGTATTTGCTTAATATTTCTATTTCTTTTGCTTTCTCCACACATTGCTCCTTGTTACCATTCAATTTCACTATACCACCTCAGGCCTTTCTCCTTTCCCTGATATATCTGAAAAGTGTTTTGTCACCTCACTTTACCTATTTGGCAATCCTTTTTCCGCTTGATTTTTTTCTTACCTGAATTGTTTCTTTGACTCCCTCACTTTCACCAGGTATTCTTCCCTGTCTTTCTCTTTTTAGGATCCTTTATACTTCTTGAATGCTGTTCTTTTTGCCTTTATTTTTTCAGCCACCTCCTTTAAGAACCAGATAAGTTTATTTTTCCTCTTACATGTTACGCTGGAGGTGGACCCTTGGCCTGGTGCAGGATTGGTACGGCCCTCCAGTCGGACCCGGAGAGCGCCTGCCACCAGGAGGTGGAGCACAGGAGGAGACAGAGTCTAGCTGGAGCTTCACCAATAGCAACCCGGGGTTCCCTCAAGTTGAGCTCTTGGTTACCCGGGCCGCTTGGTCTTAGGTGGGCCTCACAGGGTCCGCATAGACGAGTGCTCACCGTGAACAAGGGTGTGCGGTCGCAGTCAGAGTAAGAATGTCCAGATGTCGCAGGAGGCCAGAGGAGAGTGTCCGAGTGGATAGCGAGGACCAAGGCCAGAGTAACAGTTCAGCGTGGTCAGCCGAAGCAGGAGTCAGTACCTGTAGTCAATCCAGAAGTAGTCAGGTCAGGCAGAGGTCAAGTTCCAGGCAGCGATCATGAGTATCCAGTGGATAGGCAGATTTCGGTTCCAGGCAGCGATCATGAGTAGTCAGTGGTCAGGCAGAGGTTGGTTCCAGGCAGCGATCAAGAGTAGTTGGTGAACAGGCAGAGGTCAGGTCCGGGCAGCAATCAGGAGCAGTCAGAGAACAGGCAAAGATCAATACCGTGAGATCAGTCCAAAGAGTACTACCAGGGATGGAGAGACGAAGGAACAGAAGACGCTGGAACAGGAGACACAGGAGACGCTGGAACAGGAGACACTGGAGACACTGGAACAGGAGACTCTGGAACGAGAGACTCAGGAACAGGCAAACTAGAGACACCAGAGTGTACGACCCGATTGCCAAGGCACTGTTCAGGGGAACGGGCCTTGCCTTTTATACTACAGGAGAGTGATGTCATCAGGGGGCATCGAGATCGGGTTTCCCTCGCTTGGCCCTTTAACTAGGGCGACGTCGGCTGCACGCACGTCTCTTCATTCAAACTCCTCCCCCAGAGCCCTTAAAAGTCCTTTTTAAGTTCCAACCCCTTCCTACATCCTTGTCTGTTCCTTCTAAATAAGCTTCTCCTGCTTTTCCAAACTCACCATTCAGTCCTGACCCCAGCTTGGATGTGACCCTTCTATCACCTACTGAACCTGTGGCTAAGGTTCTGCTACCATTGTGAACCTTTGCTGGCCAACTACATTTCAACTGTAACCTAACAGAGGGTGCCCCGATTGTTATTAGAGGACTCAGAAAGATACAAGGGTCTGAAAGATCACTGGTATTTCCTTTACATGTCTTTTCTTGTCCATCTGCTTGTATCTGGTTCAAAGTATGTTTCTACATGATGTTTGTCTTTGTCTCTGACTCACTTTGAGGTGTGATAAGATCTGTATTCCTGTGGTTTCTTTAGATGTGCCTACTTTTTATTTCTCTGCCCATTGTGTGCATATGTGCAACCCCCTTTAGTGGAGTGCACTGAATAAAGGGGGTCACACAGTTCCCCCAGTCTGTTCCTCAAAGTCCTAAATCTCTCTCACTCTCAAATATATCTTACCAGAGCCCCTGGGGTCACTGGGATTCATCTGTTAGGGTGAGGAGGGAAGATTAACCTCCTTTGCCCCTGATGCCATGGTGGGTAATACAGTCTCTGTCCTTAACTTGCACCCTAATTGGCTCTCACTGGTCAGTGTACTCACAGGAGCGGAGGTCCTCTAGGATTCATGAAGGACGGATTCAAATAAAAGTTTAATCAAAGTTTGAAAAGAAAATTATAAAAATCAAGAGCAAAATAACGAACATATGGGTCTCTTTATCTATGATGCATCCCCAAGTTCTTCTAGACTTATCCTGCCCTTGGAGGGCAGGATAAGTCTCTTTCAAGTTCCAGTGTTAAACAAGGGCTGGATGGCACGAAAACCCTCAAGCTCCAAAAATAGATAACTACAAAACTCTCAACACAACAATACTCAGGTCTTCTCCACTGCTCATATCTGGGTGAAAAGGCAAGAAAGCCCCAAGAACTCAGCTCTTCAAGAGTGGGGGGAGTTCCCCTCTCTCAGGAACCGGTCCAATTCCAACAATAGCAAAAAAACAAACTTCTCCAAAATCTTACAATCTTTCCTCGCGCTCTTCCAAATCCTCCAAAAATACTCCAGGAATATCCCAGTTCTCCTCTTGCAGTTAACTGGGCGCAATGATGAAAGTCAGGAAGTCAACCCTTCAAAAGTAGTGGTTTTTCTGATTTCAGAACTGGTCAAAACAGCAAACCTCCCAAAACTCTTGAGATCTCAGGCTCCTCCAAAGATACTCTCCACGCTGCTCCCTTTGAAATCCAGGGTGGGTTGATCTCAACACCTCGAACTCCTTCGCTTCTGGATCAGTCTGCCAGGGATGCAGAAAGACCCTCACTTTGCAATATTGCCTGCCCTCTGACTGAGCATGCGCACAGGACAATTTATCCCCCAAAGCTACATCCCACAAAAAGGTGGGGATGAAGTGGGTGGAGGACCCCAAAAAATGCAAAACCCCTAATAGCTACTGAAAAACAAAATATTAGTGGTGGGCAAAGCCTGGCCACATGTGGGTGCTGAGGTGTTGTTTCTTGTCTGCTCTTTTGTTGCAGTTCTTTGTTCCATGTAAAGTAAAAGTATGTGCATATGCATGAGATACATTTGCATACCATGGAGACTCCGTATATACAAATATATCTCATGCATAGTCATTGTGGATATCCTGAAAACCCAACTGGCTGTGGGGTCCCCAGGACAGGTTTGGGAAGCCCTGCACTATATCAACTGGCTCATCTTTATATGTAGCAAACTGGTGAGGCAAGACTTTGCCTGGCTAAATCCATATTAACTTTGTCCCATTAAACTATGCCTATCTATATGTTCAGCAAGTTTGTTCTTTATGATAGTTTCTACCATTTAGCCTGGCACAGATGTCAGACTCACTGGTCCGTACCTGTGAGTCTGATATCTCTTAAAAGCCTGGTTTTCACTATTTGGGTTCTGCTGCCAAGTTTTTCATACATCTCTATGCAGAGGTCCATCGCCTAACAAGTGCTGCCTTTCCAGGCCCTTAGATCTCAGTGTCACTTTGATCTGGGTAGAGAAGCAAGGGTACAGCTGGTGATCAAGTAGTTTGTGGTATTGCAACAGCAATGGAAAACAGGCAGACTAGATGGGGGCCTTGCAATCTTTATCTACTGGCATATACTGTTTCTATATTTATCTTTATGAAAGGACAGTGATTTAAAGATAGCTTAGCAGATCAGACATTAAAATAGATCTTGCTATATATATATATAGTAACCACTGCATGAAGTTTGCACTCACCCAAAGGCCTCCTCATCTGTCTGGTACAGAGTGAAGCAAAAAGTAGTAGTGAGTCATGGAGGCACATGACTGGCTGCAAGGTCTTCTCTAATCACAAATGCAATCAATTTTTTAGGAGCATTTAACTTCAGCAAGACAGCTATTCGGCAGGGTGCATCCATCTGCCTTTCTGTCTGTTGGTCGGTCTGTACATAATTGCGCATTGAAAACTATGTGCACATGTGGCCGCATTCCTGTAATGAAGCTGCAACACGTGCCACATCACATGTAAGACAGAGTAGAAGCTGCCCAGAGTGGGAGGAGCAGCAGGAGTCTGTGCTGCTTCTCTAATACTGTTACTGGAGACAGCAAACTAACAGGCCGATACAGTAAGGTGCGGTAGAAAGAGGTGCGTTAGGGCCGGGCACACCCGCGTTTGCCGCACACACAGTTCGGATCACATACCGCTCGATACTCTATTTAAATGGCATGCAAATGCAAGCCGCGTCCAACACACATCCATGAAGCGCAATCCATTTTACTGTATAGGCGCTATACAGCGCTATACAGCGCCTATACAGTATCCTGGGTGCACTGGTACCTGTCATTTCAAATGTCATTTCGGGCGCTCAAGCCAATGAAAGCACATGAACGGGCGTGCGTGACGTCACGGTGCACGTTCATAGGCTTTCGCTGACTTGGGGGCCCGTCAATTTGGGCGCTCAAGCCAACGAAGTGTATGAATGTACGCCGTGACGTCACGCACGCCCGTTCATGTGCTTTCATTGGCTTGAGCGCCCGTGCACTACGGGCATGTGTTCGTCCATCTTCGCCGGCGGGGGCTGCTGGAAGCCGCTTTTGCCACTGGCTGCCCCCGGGAGGCAGGGGAGCCGCGGTGCGCGCCTCCGGAGGAGGGCAGAGAGGGCTGAAAGAAAGAAAAAGTAAGTTTACTTTGGTTACACTTATTCACAATAAGTGTAAGGAGGGGATTTTAGGTTTTTAGGTTTTCTTTTGGTTAAAGTTGCTTCGGGAGGAGGGGAGAGAGGACTGGGGCTGCCCCGGAGACCGGCACCCATGGACACGGCCAGGGCAGGTGAGCGGGGGCTGGGGGAAAGTTTGCCGCTTACCCTTACCCTTGCCTCTAACGCAGGGGTAAGGGTAAGCGGTAAATTAGCAGGTTAAACGCGCGGCAAAACTGCAGATTTAAAAAGCGATAATCGGGGCGCGCGTTACTGTATAGGAGGGAATAGCTAATTTGATCGTTTACATCTCATATACATGCCGCGGGCGGAAGGGGTTACCCGTTGATTTAAAAAAGCGGTAAAGATGGGTTAAAAGGGATAGTGAATCGCAGGTTGGACTAACGCGGCCAAATTGTGAGTAGAAAGCGGGTTAGAAGCAGGGTAACCGTGGCCGCACTTTACTGTATTGGCCTGTAAAAAAGGTGTTTCTATCGCTGCTTCCAGTACTGAGATGTGTGATCTATTTCAGCAGAATTACCAGACCTAAACCTAGCTGAGAAGGGGAACCAAACTGGCATGCAGAATTATTTGAAAGCTTCTAATTTCCCTAAGTTAGCCAATGAGAAGTTTCAATAGCTAAATGCCCCAATTAAGTTGGAAGAAATACAAGATGAGATTTCTCAGGTGAAAACCAATAAGGCTCCCGGCATGAATCGGTTCCCAGGGGAATTTTATACCCAAGACATGGACCTCCGTTTCGGCAATATGTATGAGGCTTTGGCAGTTCAAGGGAAGTTTTCTTATGAAGCCAACAAAGCTTTAATAACAGTCATACATAAACCTGGCAAGGATCCCTTGTTGCTCCATATCCTTGCTAAATTATGACGTCAAATTATTGGCAAAAATAATGTTCACCATGTTGTCATTTATCTTACCTGATTTTATAGCTGATGAGCAGGTGGAGTTTGTTAAAGATCAGCAACCAGTTCTGAATGTACACAGATTGTTGTTTTTCCATGGAATATTGTAAATGGCTAAACTAGATTCTATGGTGATTAGTTTTGACGCCAAAAAGGCCTTTGATAAGGTTGATTGGTTTATTATGATTGAAACACTTAAAACTTATAGGATATCAGGGCAATTTTTCAAGCAGTACACACTTTATATCAGAATCCCTCGGTATCAATATTAATGGTACATATTCCATAGAGAGAGAGATAATTAAGGAGGGGAATGAGGCAAGGATGCTCCCTATCACCTATGCTATTTATCCTGACTCTGGAACCTTTGTTAAAATGGCTGAAAGAGGATGGGGCGATTAGGGGTGTTCCAACAAGGACCATGCAGTTCAAGCCTGCTGCCTCCGCAGATGATCTTTTGCTGCATGTTATATTTCCTAGGACATTGGTGGAAGATACCGTGAAGGAAATAGACCTTGGCCAGCTTCAGGCAGAAGCCTTACATCTCATAGGTGCAGTTAAATGTATGTGGGGAACTGAGTTTCTTTTGAAGTGGGCGGGTGACTCTTTAAAGTATTTGGGAGTACGAGTTGGATGTTTTTTTCCCCATCTCCCTGACAGGTAGAATACATTTATTCTGCATAATGATAGTATTTATGTTTGCATGATGTGTATTTATGTTTTCAATGTTTTATCTTTGAATTTGATCAAACAGGATGTTGGTAAGATCGAGAGGATAGTGAGGTCATTTTTATAGAGGGGTAAATGACCTTGCATAACCTTGGGGAAGTTAATGCTACCTGTGGATCAAGAAGATCTAGGTCTACCTAATTTGAAATTGTATAGACTGGAAGCCAGCTTCAGACATGAATACTCAATTTTTTATGCCTTTGAATGTGGAAAAGTCATATGCATATCCCTTGGCATTGTGATGCATTTTATATACTCTCTCTATCAAATTGCCAACCCCCTTAAAAGAGAATATATTAATCAACTCCATGATAAGGACATGAAGATGGGTTTCCTTAATAGCAAAAATGAATCATAGACTATCTCCTTTCTTGCTAATTGTAGGATATTGTGATTTCATACTGGGAACCCACACCTAGATATCTAGAACTTAGAAGACTAAGGGGATGGAGTTGCTTAGTCAGGTAATAGACGGGGTGGGTAGGATGCTGCAATTTAAGAGTTGGTACAGAACTATGGCATACCCAGTAAAAACTTTTACGGACATTTGCAACTTTGTCATTATGAGACGTTTGTGTGAAATATGTGACATCGCTGATCCAGACAGGCACACCACATCTTCTTTATGTACTTTATTTTTAAAAAATGGGGTCTATAGTACATTATCAAGCTTTAATGGAAAAATGGAATCATGAGTTAGGGATACAGTTGACAGAGGCACAATATAGACAATGTTTTCAATGCATTCACGCTATTATGGATAATGTACTTTTGAGAAACAGTATACATTTTTGATGCATTACCACCACTCCCAGAAATGGACAAAATTAGTTAAAATTGCATAAATAGATCAATTTATTATATGTGTGATGGGAATATTGGAACATTTATTTTGGTTATGCCAGATTATACAACCATTCTGATGGGGGTGTGATGGACTTCATTAATAATGTTTTAGTTTGAACTGTTCCTATGTAAGCAGATATGATTCTTTTTTGAAGAAATGGCTTCTCTTCCTTTGGGAACTATGGTACATATTAAAAGGTATGTCAACGAAAAATGTTTCTGTTGGCAAAAACATGTTTTATTTTGTTGGTGAGAGTCGGAAACTCCGTCCATTATGGGCTGGAGGAATGCCATATACAAGTTATTATTAATGGAAAAAATGTTGGGGAAAGAGAGTACTCCTCATTTGTTCATTTGGGAGGTGCATATACAGTCTCTGCCGCACCAAGCATGGCGTATGGTAAAAATGTT
The DNA here is from genome assembly GCF_901001135.1 of Rhinatrema bivittatum. Lineage (NCBI taxonomy): Eukaryota > Metazoa > Chordata > Amphibia > Gymnophiona > Rhinatrematidae > Rhinatrema > Rhinatrema bivittatum. The sequence continues at coordinate 296,568,509 of NC_042615.1, forward strand.
GCAAACAGTAATTTTGTTATGGGTTTGACAGTTGCTTGGTTTTCATCGTAAATTTTGCTACCCTTAACACAAGGCTTAGGGATGACCCGCACGGTGCGGCAGTTGCTACTCTAACAGAATCGTGGTAACCTGCACGGAGTGGCAGTTGCTGCCCTTGACAGAGGGCTTGGGGGTGGTCTGCATGGAGCCACCACACACATCTTGCTAGACAGACTGGATGGACCATTCGGACTTCTTTTTTACTATGATCTTTCAATTATTACATAACTTTTAATGGCTATGGTGTAGCAGCTATTGGCAATAGGGTGTTTAATGGGGAATGGAGAGGGGATATTGTTTCTGCTGTTTTCATTATGTTTTATATTATATTTGGTAAAAGCATAGTGGTAGATTTTAAAAGAAGCGGTGCGGCCTGCATGTGCGCGCGCTGGGTAGCGCGCGCACATGTACACCTGATTTTATAACATGTGAGCGCAGGCGCGCGCAAGGGGGTGCACAGTTATGCACCTTGCACGCGCCGAGCCGTGTTGCCTTCCCCCATTCCCTCCCAGGCTGCTCCAAAATGGCCGCGGTGCCTGGAGCCTCTGACCCCGCCCATACCCCACTCTCTTCCTGCCCCTTTTTGTAAGCCCCCAGGACTTACACGCATCCCGGGGCTTTACGCCCATCGCTGGGCCTTTTGAAAATAGGCCCGGCGCACGTAATCTTTTTAAAATCCGGCCCATAGGGGTAGATTTTAAAAGAAGCGCGCATGTGCACATGTACGCTCGATTTTATAACATGCGCAGGCGCACACAAGACGGTACACAATTATGCACCTTGCGCGCGCTGAGCCGCGCTGCCTTCCCCCGTTCCCCCCCCAGGCTGCTCCGAAATGGCTGCTGTGCCTGGAGCCTCTGACCCCGCCCCCTTCCCGCCCCTTTAGAAAAACCACGGGACTTACACGCATCCCGGGGCTTTTCGCCCGTTGCCGGGCCTTTTGAAAATAGGCCCGGTGCACGTAACCTTTTTAAAATCTGGCCCATAGGGATAGATTTTAAAAGAAGCGCGCATGGCCTACATGTGCGTGCACTACCTGGCGCGTGCACATGTTCGCCCAATTTTATAACATGCGCGCCATAAAATCCAGGGTCGGCACACATGCGCACGCCGAGCCGCTCTGCCTTCCCCCGTTCCCTCCCAGGCCGCTACGAAATCAGAACGGCAAGGAAGAGAACTTCCCTTCCCCCTAACCTGACCTTCCCACCCCTTCCGCTAACCTTTTCCCCTCCCCCAGCCCTACTCTAACCCCCCCAAAATTGTATTTTACCTTTTGCGCCTGCCTCTGGGCAGGCTCAAGTTGTGTGTGCCGGCAGGCTGCTGGCACACAATCCTCCGACACAGTGGCAATGGCTGCTCTGACTGAGGGGTCTGGCCCTGCCCCCTCCCACCCTGTCCTGCCCCTTTTGTAAAGCCCCGGGATTTACATGTGTCCCGGGGCTTTACATGCGTCACCAGATCTTTTTAAAATAGGCCCGGTGCACGTAACCTTTTTAAAATCCGGCCCGCAATGTGTAAATGTATACTATGCTGAATGGTTTGATATACTGGAAAATAATACAAAGATTTGACATAAATAGAAAATAAAACAAGCTATTTATTTCCATTCCCCATTTAGACAAATACACACATTCCAGTATACAAGGCACTCTGGCGGAAGGGTTTGTCTCAGTTTTGTATGAGCAATTTTGGAAATTCATTTTTGGATTTGTGGTGATTCTCTCTTCCTGGCTCCAGGAGGATTTTTTCCCCTGCCTGGAGGTCAGGGAATAGAAGACCTGTTACTCCCATCCTAAAACACTGGAAGGGATGGCAGTGACCTGCCACAAGAAAAGTATTTTTTTTATTTTAGAAGATTTGTCGTATCCTTTTCAGTTTAGGAGGAAGTTTGGCCACCCTTCCTGCCCAGTGAGGAGTTTTTTTCTTGTTGTGTTGATTTTTGAGGAACTTTCAGACTGAAGATTCCAGTGTGACATCAGGGTCACTAATATACAGACCCTCCCACCAGAGTTTGTACATCCGTACCTGAGAAGATTGTGTGGTCTGGAGTTTTTGAGAACCTCAGCGACCTCAAGAATTTTCCCACCCTGGGAAAGGATTCCCGTTTGAGATAGGAAACCCCAACCCTACTAGGAACCCTGCTTCCAAATCCTGGGAGAAGTCCTCCTAGTGCTCACCAACCTGAAGGTCACCCTGAGAAGCAGGATTATGACTGTGGACTAAATATAGATTTTATAGCAATGAAATGGGTTGGGTGCCAGCTAATAATCATTAAAGACTTGTTATAGCAAAGTTTGTTTTTGGAACACCCCACTCAAGTGTCCAGTGTATTATTGGTATAAGAATAGAGCAGCACCAAGGAAATTGTAACTACACCTAAAGAGAAAAGTATAACACTCCGCTGCCTTGGGCCCTGGAGGTTCAGCCTCCCCCCTCATTGGAGAACCTAGCCCCAGGCTTGTTTGGATTCGTGACTGTGTGCAAGGGCTTAGCCCTAGGACCAAGCATGACCCCCTGCACATTTTGTTTTTACCCCTAAAGTAGGGGCTACTTCATTAGTTTGATTTTGGAGGAAGCCGGAGTGTTTCTTTTTAGTTCCTGTTTCTTTTCCTTCTGATTTGGTTTGAGAGAAAGAAGAACTACTAGACCCTATACATTGGTGTGTAGCTCAAGGAGAATGTTGCAACCATCACTTCCCGACGGCTTCACTCCACCTTTCCTTTTTTGCGACTCCTCCTGCTCTTCATGGACGCCTGGCTGCCGCGGCGTCCACCTGCCATCCTCTCCGGCATCCCCGGACCGGCTTGGGCACTGCCTCCCGCCATGCTCTTCAGGTACCTAAGGGTGCGCGCACCGCGCAGCCCTCATTCTTATTTCCTCATTGGCGCGTTCCTCAGGGGCGTCCCACTGTGATGACATCACGCTGCCCGGATATTTAAGCCTACAGTTTATTGCTAGCCGTTGAGTTAGCAAGGGTGATCTTAAGGATGGGATTCGCTCTCCGTACCCAGCTACTCTGCCTTCCAACTTCCATTGGACTCTTTCTGCTAACGAGGTACCCGCTCCCCGGGGTCCTCTTTACTTCTTTCAGGTCGCTATCAGGTATCCTGTACTCGCTCCTTGAGGATCCATGTTCCCTGACCCGCTGCCTGCTTCTGTCTCCTCTTCTACTTGGAAGAATTCGCTACAGACACCATCAGTGAGTACTACTATCATCCACTCCTCAGAGCTGAATCCCTGGAACCAGGTCCTCGCTCCTCGAGGGCCTGCCCCCGTTCCAGCGCCAGTGCCATCTCCTACGTGGAACCACCGTGTGAGTACTTTGCCAACGAGTCTCTCTGCTCCCAGGGATCTGGTACTCGCTCCTCGAGGGCCAGCTCTCCCTATCTCGGGGCTTCTCCATATTTGGGACTCTGTGAGTGTTCTATTGTACTCACTTTCTCAGTTCTCTCCACTACAGCACTGCTACCGGAGGAACCACTGTTCCAGTGCCCTGGGGAATCCTAGCCCAGCTGGGCTACATCTTCTACTCACTACTGCCGCCTCTGGTGGCTTCTCAAACTGTCTAAATAAAGAACTATCTGTGTTTGTGTGTCCAGAGCTGAGCCTGACCTGTAGCTCCTCACGGGACTTCCCCCCGTGGGCATGGTCAGCTGCCACAGTGTCCAAGGGTCCAACCAAACCTCACTAACTATAACAGAGAAGGAATAAAAAGCTGTGTGTTTTGCTTTTCTTTTTAAGGAGGAACATATTATTTTCTTTCTGGATTTTAGTGAAAGAAGTCTGCAAACCACCCGTTCTTTGGTTGACTATTCTGAGCCTATTCCACCAGAGAAATTCACTTCACCCACCAGAGGTTTGGAAGGAGTATGAGGTATCTAATGTCCAAAAGGAGGAAAGGAGTAGAAGGAGAAAAGTGGTACCCCAGCAGTGTAGATCCACTTCAGATATCTACTGGATATTTGGGAAAGGAGTTGGAATAGTATCCTTCAGGCACAGCAAGGAGTGAAAGGAACAGGAAGAATGTGAAATATGATTACCAAGACAACTGATTGGAGGTAATGTAAATAAGGAATCCCACCGGTGTAGAGATCCCTGGGAAGGAAAGCTTTAAAACTGCCCCTGAGCTGGAAGATACATTGAGTAAGAGCCTGCAGAGCTACAGATTTGCAAGGAAGGAGTTTGTGGAATGAACTGTATTGAGACTTGTAAACAGCTACATATTCTACTAAAAAATCATCTAGCAGTAAAGTTATGTTGGAACTTCATCTTGAATCCAGCATGATTATTACTATTTGCAGTACAGCCTGTGAAAGATCATTGCCCAGGACCTCTGCTCCAACCCTATGGGAAACCCTGGAAAATCTGGGACAAGTGGTCTATATGGGAAGTGAAGATAGCTTAAGCCCCAAGATTAACTGGGTGCACATGGACTCCTAAACAGTGCCTCAGCACGGGAGATACACATGGACTGGTTTGGTTTTGTTTTGTTTTCATTTTAAGCCTCTTGTCTTCCTCAATTGATTCCTATTGCGCTTGTGCAGATCATGTGGCCTTGTGTGTGCTGTTTTGAAATATCACATACTCCTGGAGAAATCACCACCTGGAAAGCACAGCAGAGAATGGCTTAACTTGACTCTTCCAAACACTCTCTAGCTAGTGGCTTCCTGCCGAATATAGACTTTGGCCTATAGGGTATGAGGGCGAGGGTAGCATGCTATGCCAGTTCTGAAAAACCAGTGGACTATGCTCTGTGAAAGGGCCGGAGGATCTCAGGAGATTAACTGCAAGAGTGGCTGAGGGAAGACACTGCGGAAAGGGAAAAGGTGTCACCCTTCAGCAATTCCATCAAGAGACAAGATTCTTGTTCACATGTTCACACCTTGCGCCAAGTGCAAAAATAAATCACTGAAGCAGAGTACAAGCCAGTTTTACTCAGAAAATGCCATATCTTAAGGGCTTCTTCTTGAACTTCAAAAACACACTATGTAATTACTCTGCCTATCAAAGGAAACCTAATATCTCACCTCCAACCAACCTTCCACAGCTTGCAATTATTTTTTTAAACTGTGAATTAATAAATTACACAAGGTTTAAATTGATTATTCTATCTTGGAACCAAGAATGTCTTAGTTTGCAAAGTTCTTTTAGCACCTCATCTTTCCTGAGTTTATTTGATTATATTATTCTAATACCCTTGCATTAAGGTTTTCATCTTGCTTACCCCCATCTTATTAACATTTAAACAAGAACTCAGATTCTGAATTAAAGTTACCTGTAGGACCAGTTATGCCACAGAACATAAAACAGCTCTGCGTAAGTGCCTCATGGTACTGATTACATATTTCAGTATAAATTAAGGATTTAATTAGTATTTAACAAGTTGGTTATTGTGCGTTAATTCATTCAACTGTAACATTAAATCATTTTTTTAATAGTTCATTTTACTGTCAAATGATTGCAGAGAAAACTAGTTAAAATACCCATAGTAATTCTACCAGCTACCACTGATCCAAGATATGGCCAAAAATATATATTATTTTATTTCTCAGCTAAAAGGGACTGGTCCCTATAAATGGTAATTGAAAGCCTACTGGAGATTTAATTTAAAAGTGCTTCCTAGTTGCTGTAGTTGGACACCTATTCATCGATTTTCTTTCCACAGTGATCTAGATTTAAACTTTTGTTGTGGGTATATATTTCCTACAAAGAAGGAGTCAAATGAAAAGTATTAAGTTAAAGGATCTAATTTTCTCCCAGTTCAGCTGTTAGATCTCTACGCATAGATCTTGGGCAGAGAGGTGATGCTCAATGGAAAACACCAAATTGATTAAGTCTGTCTTTTTCTAGCACTTATATCCTTTTCATGAGGGCATTACACTAGGTGACTTTGGCAAAGGCTTGAATAGGGCCTATAGTGGATTTTATACTACCAGCCAGAAAAAAATGCTTGAAACATTTAGGGCTTAGAATATGGGACTATGAAAGCATGGAGACCCACCTCCACTGCTCACTGCGTGATGTTGATTAGGGGCGCTATAACCCTCCAATTCACTTGCACTGTGCCAACTACACTGGAAGAGCTAGATAGATGTTGCCTAAAGTATAATTGAATTGAAAAATGTCTGCAATGCTTCAGTTTGGCTCATAACCCTTCATGTTATCTTACCAGCATTGCCAACTCTTCCTCTTCAGTCTTTTTATGGTTAGAAATGTAATCGTTTTTGTGCTGCCTGCCTCCTTCAATGCACTGTCTTCCAACAAATTAAAAAATGAAATGAAATAATTTCTTTACTTCTAGAACCAAAATGCCCTCAAAGCAAAAGCACCAACAATGTTTTTAGATGGTTTGATTGGCAGATAATGCAAATTCATTTAAATCCCGTTTTTACTTTCCAAATTATTTCCCATTCTTGATAAGATATAACAAATTACATTTCTGAAGACCTGCTTCTAACTCCCAGAGTAAGATCCTGCCATGATTAGTTTGAGTAAATCAAGCCACTGTTGTGCTGACCTTCAGCCACTAACAACTGTAAAGCATGAGTATAGCATGAGTATAGCATGAATAAATAATATAAGAATTACCATAGTAGGTCAGTCCAAGAGTTCATCAAGCCCAGGATCCTGCTTCCAATAGTAGCCAATCTAGATCATCTGGCAGGATCCCAAATAATACATAGATTTCATGTTACTTTCGCCCAGGGATAAGCAGTGGCTTTCTTCTAGTCTACCTGGTTAATAATGGTTTATGGTCTTTTCCTCCAGAAACTTGTCCAAACCTTTTTTAAACCCAGATACATTAACTGCCTTAACCACATCCTCTGGCAATGAATTCTAAAGCTTAATTGAGCATTGAGTAAAAAAGTATTTTCTTCAATTTGTTTTAAAAGTGCTATTTAGTCATTTCATTTTTTGAAAATGTAAATAACTGATTTACATTTGCCCATTCCACCTCACTCATGATTTTATATACTTTTATTGTATCTCCCCTCAGCTGACTCTTCTTCAAGCTAAAAAGCCTTAACCTCTTTAGCTTTTCCTTATAAGACTACTGTTCCATTCTCTTTTCATTTTGGTCACCCTTCTCTGTACCCTTTCCAGTACCTTTATTTTTCACTAGTCTAAGTTAATGTAGTTCAGCTATATCTTTTTTGAGATGTGACAACCAAAATTATACACAGTACTCTAGATGTGGCTGCACCATGGAACGATACAGAGGTATGACATTCTCCATTTTATTCTCCATTCCTTTCCTAATAATTCCCAATATTCTATTTGCTTTTTAAAGGCCACCGCACACTGAGCCAAGAATTTCAAAATATTGTCCACAATGACGCCCAGGTCCTTTTCCTGTGTGTGTTACTCCTTATAAGGACCCTAACATCATGCAGCTACAGTTTGGATTACTTTTCCCTATACACATTACTTTGTACTTTGTCCACATTAAATTTTATCTGCCATTTGGATACCCAGACTCCCAGTCTTATAAGGTCTTCCTACAACTTCTCGCAATCCACTTGTGATTTAACAGCTCAGAATAATTTTGTGTATTCTGAAAAACTGATCATCTCACTTTGCCAGATCATTTATAAATATATTAAAATCCATTAGTCCCAGTACAGATTCCTGGGGCACTCCACTATTTACCTTCCTCCACTGAGAATACTGATTATTTAGTCCTGTCTTTTAACTAATTCACAATCCACAATAGGACATTGCCTCCTATCCGTGGCTTTTTAATTTTCTCAAGAAACTCTCATAAGGGACTTTGTCAAATGCCTTCTGAAAATCCAAATACATTACATTCACCAGCTCATCATTATCCACATGTTTATTAACCTCTTCAAAAAATGTAACAGATTGGTGAGATAAGACTTATTTGTTCTTTAGAATAGTTTTTTATGTTTTTTTCCAAGCACTGACATCAGGCTCATCAGTCTATAATTTCCTAGATTACCCCTGGAGCTAATTATGTCTATCTTTTTATTCAGTGCTATACATTCTAACTCTCATTTTATTTTTTTAGACTTCTTGCATTTGCATACAGACATTTCAAGGGATTTTTTTGTTTGTACATATTTATTGATTTATGGATTTGATTTGATTTATATTCTGCCTTTCAACCACTTCAGTGCAGATCACAGTGAGATACTGTAGGTACCTTCCTTGCAGCTGACAGGGATAATTTGGAATTTTTTAATTCATTCTGCTCTTTACTTAAATCACCTGGGCTGCGCTTGCCTTTATTGGAACCTTTCTGTCTGCATTCTCTAACTTCCTTAAGTAAGTTTATTTTGCTTACACTTATTCACAATACTTTACATGTCAAGTCGCTTTTCGCCTGCCATGATTCGAGGATTTTAGGTTTTTAGGTTTTCTTTTGGTTTAATTTGGGATCCACTTCCTGGTACCTGTCATTTCAAATGACATTTGAAATGACAGGTACCAGCGCACCCGGGATACTGTATAGGCACTGAATATAGCACCTATACAGTAAAATGGATTGCGCTTCATGAAAGCGCATTGGATGTGGGTTGGATGCGGCTTGCATTTGCAAGCAATTTAAATAGAGTATCGAGTGGTATGTGATCCGAACTGTGCGTGCGGCAAACGAGGGTGCGCCCAGCACTGCCGCACTCTTTCTAACACGTCCTTACTGTATCGGCCCGTTTGTTAGTATCTTTGAAGATTCTGGCCATGTGCTGCTAAGTAACTGTTGATTTTCCTCCATGATATAGTTTAAAAGCTGTTCTACCTCCTTTTTATTCATCAATTGAAAGAGATGCAGGTAAGTATAGAGTCCTTACACTTAATCACCAAGGGGCAGATACAATAATTATGCGAAGAAAGCGGGCACCATGCGATATTTAAATTAGGGGTCACGTTAGCAAGGAGGCACTAGGGTCACTTGCGTACCCCTAGCGCCTCCTTGCTAACGAGAGCCTGATCGGCGTTGGCTGTCCGCTGGTTAGGAAAACCGATGCCGAGTTTATCAGGAAATGGACGCTTGTCAGTTGAATGACTGTTTCCTGCACCCGACTGCTGTCATTTTTTTTTTTAAGTTAAATCAGTTTCTTTTTTTCCTCCTACTTACTATCGCAACGATATTAAGTAGGAGGCAGTACAGAAAAGCAATTATTTACTGCTTTTCTGTACTAGTTTAAGGAGTGTCCAGGCAGGCGTTAATTTCTGATCGCAAAAATGTGCGTCCTGGATGCACATTTTTTTTCTTGCATCGGGAGTGAATAGCTAATAGGCTCATCCATATCATCTCTGAGACAAAGTGACAAAGCTCATTTTTCTTATGCAGGTGTCCTTATTTTTCATATAGAATCAGTGCTTTTTTTTTTTTTTTTAATTGAGGTTCACTGCACTCAGCAGTTTCACTCGTTTTACATATGAAATAACTTTTTATCACTTAAGAATGACTGCTGTTGGAACACAATTTGTTTGACAAATAAAGCTGTCAGTCAGCAGCCCAACAATATAAACTACATCATTTTAAGGAGGCTGCTGAATTGCTGCTCCACGAGGTCCAATCACTTGTCAATCACAACCTAGCTCCAAATTTCACGTCAACTTCTTGTTTCCCACCACTACTGACAAGACAGTGTGAGAACTGAGAAGAAGATGATTCAGGATACTTCAGGCCAGTACTGAATGCAGCTGCGTTCTGGGTGGGCCCTAAGGAGCTTTTAGATTTGTGAAAAAAGTTTTCTCAAAATTCATTTGTAGCTGATGTTGTTATAATTGGGTGGCACCCAATTACACAGTAAAAACTTATAAAGACCATTAAACCCTATTTCATATCTAAAAGGAGGATTTTAGCATGAAATCAGTTCCCCATACTCATTAAAGTCAACATCAAATCTGGCTATAGAAAAAGTTGTATGTTGCTGAGATTGGCTTGTATCTAACCTGAAATTCAATTAAGAGTAACTAAAACAATTATTTGGATTTTAAAAAATCTGAAATCTCAACAAATGTTTTAAATCTAAAACCCTTTCTAAATCCTTGATTAAATATACAATAATATGACAGAACCATGAAAATTGAATTAAGATAAATAAATTTGCAGGGAACAGCAGCTCCAATATCTCATACTTTATCTATGTGCAAATAGATGCAAATTTATTTGCTGAAGGGACTTCTTAGACTGTGCACTCATAAACGTGAACAAGTAGAAGAGCACGAGTACCCAGTAAAAAAAAAAAAAAAAGTTGTCCTTCTTGTTGCAACCTCTCTCTTAGAAAGAGGTGAGCAAACTATGGCCCGAGGGCCAAATCAGGCCCATCATCCACTTTAATCTGGCCTACCAAACATATTAAAATTATTATTAGGTGCAGCCCGCAATGTTTGCCGAGTTCCAATATCATCAGCAAAGGCTCATGCAGGCTCCTTTGACTAATGTACTGAATCGCGCGACACCAGGTCTTGGCCTTTGCTGATGACATCGGCATCCGAAGGAGGAGAGGAGGGAACCGCGTGGCCACTTTTCTCTCCATGAACGCATCTGCGTCGCGCAGCATCCTGAATAAAGATATGATTAGCTTGCTGTAAGCCAATCACATCTTTATTCCGGATGCCACATGGCACAGATGCTCACCTGCCTGCCTGCCTTTCCCCCGTGTAAGTGTTGAGATTGGCTCTTACGTTTGCTGTAAGAGCCAATCGCAACACTTACCCGGGAGAAAGGAGCAACCCAATTGGTCGTCGCTGGCGGGGTTAGCAGCACCCCCTTCGCCTGCAAAATGAGCACCGTTGTTGGCAAGCTGGTGGGGCTTTTACCCCCCCGCCAGCGAGGAAGAGCCTGCATTGTCTGTGCCTTGACGGGGTTTCTACCCCCTGCCAGCGAGGAGAGCCCTGTTGTTGGCCCACTTTAAAACATGCACAAGCGCATCTATTTATGCACATCCATATGGACGAGCATGTGCATGCAAACATATTTTATACCGTACACTCAAATGTGAGCATGCTATATAAAATAAATGTAAATCTATTCAAAGACATGTTACCAGTTTTACCAATTAGTTCACCAGTTTGACCAGTCTATCTCTAGGTCATCAAGACCCCCCCCCTGGTTCTTTAGCCAGTTTTCCCCCTCAGTTTATCCAGACTCCTCACCCTGTCAGTATTTGTCTATGAAGTATTCTATTCTGACTTACACCTGTTATTTAACAGGTGTAAATATGCACAGGTAACATCCATACATACATCATGTTCATCCATTATAAAATAGTACCTTATACACATGTCTGTTGGCCCTGCCCCAGAACAACCCTGGCCCACCCCTAGCTCGCCCCTTTTTTATACAAGCAAATGTATTCATACACCCTTATTTGCAGGTGAATGTATGAGGTTTATAAATAGCACTTGCAAGAATATGTTCTATTTGTGCCCGTATATGTTCATTTTTATGTGTGCAACTCTTTTAAAATTCACCTTTCTCGGCATTACTTTGCACTGGTGCACATTAAATTTCATCATTCTCGTGATGGGTAAAAGGTCTGTCAGCACTATTTTCCAAAATGACATTGACCAGCCTGGGGCCTAGGTGGCACTCCAGGCCACCATTGGACCACCAGGGTACCTTTCTAGGGTAAGAAGGATCTGGGGTGGGGAGGTCCCTACACCGAAGGGATTCCTTTTATGTGAAAGGGGGAGTGGGGGTGGGTCTACAAGACTATCAGAGGTTATTTTGTGTGGTAAGTGGGATCTGAAGGGTGAAGAGAGCTGATATTGGGGTGGTTGGAGGTGTTTGATTTTGAGGGTATTTGGTTGGGGTAAATTTTTAAAAAGGGGAGTGGTTTACCTTGGGGGGGCTGGGCATCGCCATGTGACTTTCATTTCTATTTCTGTTACAATTTTAAGGCTGTGCCAGGTGGTGGGGGTGAGTGGGATCTAAAAAAGACCATTGAGAGGGTTTAGACACAATTGGGGGGAGGTTATTTGTGGACAGTATGACCCTTTAACATGATAGTGGCCCTGGGAGAAATGGGCTGCCATCACGTCTTTTTCCCCATTTCCCAGCAATATTTTGTATCAAAGTTTTTTCCAATATCGTAAAAAATGCCCACCATGATATTTTTTTTCCTTCCATGGTAAAATATAGTACTATAGTCTGCTAATCACCAGAAACAGGTCTGCAATTTTATGTTTAAGAGCTTTCAGAACTCTGGGGTGAATACCATCCACTCCTGGTGATTTGTTATTGTTTAGTCTGACAATCTGATTTTTTACATCCTTCAGTTTTGCAATGATTTTGTTTAGTTGCTCAGAATCGTCACCATCAAAAGATATTTCTGCTTTGGGTATAACCTTAAAACAAACAGAACCCAAACAATGCAAGAACAATATAGAACAAATTAAATATATCTTGCTTGTGAAAAAATATCAAAAAAAACCTTTTCTGCTGACACTTAATAATCTCTTAAAGTGACTATCATAAAGCACTGGATCCACCTTACGGTTTATGTCTGTTAACTCAAAATCTTGTGCTTAAAATGGTTCAATCATCAGTCACTTAGAGATATAGAGCCAGATTTTTAAACTTATGCGCAGGCGTAGATTTGTTTGTGCAACCCGGCGCAAACAAATCTACGTCAATTTTATAACATGCGCACACAGCCGCACGCATGTTATAAAATCCGGGGTCGGCGCACGCAAGGGTGCGTACACTTGTGCATCTTGTGCGTGCCGAGCCCAAGGGGAGCCCCCAATGGTTTTCCCCGTTTTCCCCCGTTCCCTGTTCCCCTAAATCAGAGCGGCGTTGGAGGTAACTTTTTTTTGCAATCCCCCCACCTTCCCCTCCCTTCCCCTATCTAGCCCACCCCCCCAGCCCTAACTAAATCCCCCCCCTACCTTTTATTTCCAAAGTTATGCCTGCCTGAGTCAGGCGTAACTTGCACATGCTGGCTCACCATCCCCCGACACAGGCCACTGTGCCGGAGGACTCGGGAACGCCCCCTGGACCGCCCCCTGGACCGCCCCCTGACCCGCCCCCTTCCCACCCTTTTTTAGAAGCCCCGGGACATGCACGCATCCCGGGGCTTGCTTGCACCGCTGAGCCTATGCAAGATAGGATCGGCGCGTGCAGGGGCAGGCAGGGGCAGCTTTTCGGGGGTTACACGTGTATCTTATGCGCGTAACCCTTTGAAAATCTGCCCCATAGTGTGCAGGATGTGAATACAATAATGCTATCACCATCCAAAAATGTTTTAGAAAAATTCACTTATCTTTATGAATGCAAATTAGACTCTCAGAATGTTGAAAGTCGATTCATCAAGGCATCCCATTTGAAGCAAATACTCAAGAATTGCTGTATGCTTCAATCTTTAAAACGCCCGACACTGCAGCGTTTCGGAGAATTACTCCTTCTTCAAGGATTATTACCATCAACAACCAACTCCTCGATCATGCTGATTCTGAACAGTCTTTTTCAGTCCTGAAAAAAATAACGTAATGTCTCTTTGACAACACTATATTCCAAATGGTAGCTACTGTTGAAACAACTCATTAATATGGCACACAATTGTTAGGAAAGACAATGCTCACTTACGTCCTTGTATCTGGCAATCAGAACTGCCATAACGATGCTGCTATGATGGCAACCTTCTTGGCATCTGATGATAGCTCTATGGGCGATGCCATTTTAAACTGGAAAGCTCGCGATATCTTTGATTTGTTTCTTGTCAGTTTAGACGCAGAATCGTTATATACGAATATTTCTCAGGAGACAGCATTGGTGATTGTGAAGAACATTTTGTCTTGGAGAGAAAGACCTCAACGGATCCCCTCTAATTTCTTAATTGAGTTAATAGAGTTAGTTCTTTTTCATTATTTTTTCACCTTTGATAAAGACTATTATTTACAAACCCACAGAGTAACCATGGGCTCTCCATTGGCACCGGATGTAGCAAATTTATTTGTCACCAAATTTGAAGAATCAGTTGTTTATAGCTCAGACGTTTTTAAACATATACATATATGGTCAAGGTAAATTGATGATATAGGGCCGGATATTAAGAGTTACGTGCGGGCGTAGATTTGTGCGCGCAACCCGGCACGCACAAATCTATGCCCGATTTTATAACATGCACATGCAGCCGCGCGCATGTTATAAAATCCAGGGTCGGTGTACACAAGGGGGTGCACAATTGTGCAACTTGTGCATGCCAAGCCGCACAGCCTTCCTCCGTTCCCTCCGAGGCTGCTCTGAAATTGGAGCAGCCTCGGAGGTAACTTTCCTTCCACCCCCCAGCCCTAGCTAAACCCTCACTTACCTTTAACTTAAAAGTTGCGCCTGCCTCTGGGCAGGTGTAGGTTGCGCGTGCCGGCCGAATGCCGGCTCACGATCCAAGGCACAGCGGCAAATGGCCACTGTGCCTGGAGGCTTCAGCCCCACCCCACCCTGCCCCAGATGCCCCACCCCACCCATGTCCAGCCCCCTTTTTCAAACCCCGTGACATACGCGCGTCCCAGGGCTTGCGCACATCGCTGGGCCTATGTAAAATAGGCTCGGCGTGTGCAGCAGCGGATTCTCGGGGTTACGCACATAACATACGCTCGTAACCCTTTGAAAATCCACCCCATATTGTTTATTTGGACACCCACAGAAGAACAACTCCTAACAATTCACTTTTGGTTGAAACAAGTGGACAAGAACTTGAAATTTTCTTTGATGTATGATCGCAATCAATTGGCATTTCTGGATTTCTTGATTAAGAAAACAAATAATGGGTATCCAGACTATCTTATTTTGAAAATTGACTGACAGGAACAATATTTTAAGGTTTGAAAGCCATCATCCACGATATTTCAAAGATGGCCTTCCAGTTGGTCAGTTTTTTTTACTTCGCAGGATATGCTCTGAAGATATGGATTTTTATAGTCAGTTATCAGAATTGTCAATTCGGTTGGGCAATAGAGGATAAGAACATAAGAAATTGCCATGCTGGGTCAAACCAAGGGTCCATCAAGCCCAGCATCCTGTTTCCAACCCAAACACTAAGAAGATCCCATACTACTGTTGCAATTAATAGCAGTGGCTATTCCCTAAGTAAACCTGATTAACAGCAGTTAATGGACTTCTCCTACAAGAACCTATCCAAACCTTTTTTGAACCCAGCTACACTAACTGCACTAACAACATCCTCTGGCAACAAATTCCTGAGCTTTATTGTGCGTTGAGTGAAAAAGAATTTTCTCCAATTAGTCTTAAATGTACTACTTGCTAACTTCATGGAATGCCCCCTAGTCCTTCTATTATTCGAAAGTGTAAATAACCGAGTCACATCTACGCATTCAAGACCTCTCATGATCTTAAAGACCTCTATCATATCCCCCCTCAGCCGTCTCTTCTCCAAAAAAGGTCATTAGAAAAGCTTTTACTAGGGCATGTTTTTCAGATTGTAATCAGCTACTTCAATACAAAGCTAAACCCGTAATAGGAGCAATAGTTTGTGTGCTAAGGCATACAAATTTAACAAATCAATCAAGAAGATCATCAAATGGAATTGGCATGTTTTAAGCTCACATGACATTTTTGGCACTCCACTGTTGTTTGCATATTCTAGAGCACAGCTCGAACAATATGTTGTGTGATGTTTAAACCTCTAGAACAGGGGTGGTGAACTCCAGTCCTCGAGGGCCACAAACAGGCCAGGTTTTCAGGATAACCACAATGAATATGCATGAGATAGTTTTGCATACATTGTAGGTAGAGCATACAGATCTATCTCATATATATTCATTGTGGATATCCTGAAAACTTGGCCTGTTTGAGCCACAATATCACTTTTTGAATTGTGTTTCTGGTTTTTAATTGACATCTAACTTTCGCAGGCTTTCTGGTTTAAAATGGTGTTGCCCGTAGAGCTATCATCACATGCCAAGAAGGTTGCCAACATAGCAGCATTGTTATGGCAGTTCAGATTGCAGGATACAAGGACATAAGTGAGCATTGTCTTTCCTAACAATTGTGCGCCATATTAATGAATTGTTTCAACAGTATCTACCATTTGGAATATAGTGTTGTCAAAGAGACATTACGTTATTTTTTCAGGATTGAAAAGACTGTTCAGAATCAGCATGTTCGAGGAGTTGGTTGTTGGTGGTAATAATCCCTGAAGTAGGAGTAATTCTCTGAAACTGTTGCGATCCCGGGCTGTACCCCAGGATTCCCACTCACCACGCAGCCCGCCCCGGCCGTGGGAGCTCCCCTCTGGCCGTCCAGGCTCGAGACGCAGCCATCCAGGCCTGAGCGCGGCCTACCGCGGTGTTTTCCCTGCGAGGGAGACGCCGCTGCCGATCCACTGCTGGCCCCGCCCCCTAGGCGCACGTGTGCAGGGGCTCTAGATTTAAAGGGGCTAGCATGGGAAAACTAAAGACAGCCTCCTGATGACGTCAGACGCTGCCGGGTTATTTAATCCCGGAAGTCACAGCTAACCCTCGCCTTGCAACAAGATTCACTCTTCGGAGTAGCTAGTTGTGTTTCCTGCTTCCCAGTCCCTGCTTGTTCTTGACGTCTGATTCCTGGCTCCTGATCTTGCTTCGTTCTTCAACTCCGGCCTCAGCTTCCGACCCTGGTTTTGGCATCCGACATCTGCTTTTCTGTAAACTTTCCCGGTACCGGCTGAAATTAACTCCTGCCTTTGGGCAGGGAAGGCAGTGCGGCTCGGCGCACACAAGGTGCATAATTGTGCACCCCCTTGGGCAGGCGTTAATTTCTGAGAGTAAAATCTGCGGCTTGGCTGCACATTTTACTTTCTGTGTGGAGCGGAAATAACTAATAGGCTCATCAACATGCATCTGCATGTTGCGGGTGCTATTAGTTTTTGGAGGGTTGGACACGGGTTTCCTCGCGCTATTACCCCTTACTGTATAAGGGTAATAATAGCGCATCGAAAACGCGCATCCAGACGAGGGCTAACGGTGCGCTTGGCCTGAGCGCACCGAACTGAATCGGCCTGTCTGAAAGTTATGCTCCCTGTGTTTGGACAAATGGTGTGCTGCACAATTTTGAAGTAGGAAAATTAACCTTCAGGAATTTTGTACTTTTTTTCCTGAAACTTAAATCTGTCTCAGGGAATGTTGTATAAATACAGAGCAACTTCATTAAAAGATGCTCAACTTTTTATTCCAAGAAAAGTATAAAAATATAAGAAATAAAGTATCAGATCAGGTAAAATTAGGGAAACATGAAGTGCAAAAAACCTGCAACTCAGTTTGCTTGCAGCATTTTGAAACAGTGCAGCTTTTATCTTTGGCTTCGACTTCCTGCAGCTTCTGATCAAGAAAACGTTCTACTGGAAAGCACTGCTGCAAGCAAAGACTTGTAGAAAAATTGCTGCAGTGGGATTTTTGTTTTGCCCTTCAGGACTAAATTTAGAGATTGGGCAAAAGGCCCACAAGTCTTTTGCTTTTTAGAAACCTTTCTGCTCTAATTTTGCACGAGCCATAAGTCTATCCCAAACTCAGGACTCGGACTTTTCCCATCTTAGTCCCACCATGAAGAAAGAGAAGTTGAGAGGTAAGAGAACTCATACTTCCCCTTACCCCACAGCATTAATGGTAACCCCACTCTTCCTCCCTTCCCCCTTGCATTAGCAAGGCATCAGTGTGGGGACACGGAACACATGCTATTATTTATTATCATTTGTATAGCGTGCACCAGATATATATGCAGTGCTTTAGAGAGACACAGGGAGAGTAATTCTCAAACAGCCTGCAAAGCAGTAAAGTCTGCACGCCTAGGTTCACTTTCAAAACCCTAGGGTAATTAGCCAAGCAGACGCACAAGTTGCCTGTCGCATAGTTTCACCCCGCTTCAAGTGGTAACTTGTGTGCACACTTTTTAAAATGTGCACGTGTTAAGTTGCAACACCGCCCCAACTCCACTGCCCAGAAAGTGTCTCCTTGGTGCGTGGAAATGTTCATGCAAATCCAGGTTACCCATATTCTTTTCCGCGCACTGAGCCTGGATCAGTTTTAGAACAACTCTTTGCACAAAGGTTTTTATGCACGTAAATGGCTTTGAAAATGACCCCCATAATGGATAGAACCTACTTCTTGGAGCTTACAATCTAATCAAGACATAACGATGAAAAATAAATAAGAGGTTTTAAGTTAAGGGAGCAAAACCATGACTGAGAAGAATTAAAGCAGTAGGGAGTAAACTGAGCAAAGAGCAACTTACATTGGGTATCGTTAAATATGATATTTCAGGTCTGGAACTGTTTCAAGCATAGCTCTGGTTAAATAATCAATGTCTTCTATACATATTCTGTATAATGCCCTTAGGAGGAAGTGGTGTCTTTCTGTCTACAGCAGAGAACTGGGAGACTCATGCACATACTTCTCCCAGCAGCCCCAGCAGAGGACTTCAGAGGACACTATGAGTCATCTAGGTTTCAACTTTCACATCCCCTGCA
Source organism: Rhinatrema bivittatum (assembly GCF_901001135.1). NCBI lineage: Eukaryota > Metazoa > Chordata > Amphibia > Gymnophiona > Rhinatrematidae > Rhinatrema > Rhinatrema bivittatum. Next base: position 296,586,982 of record NC_042615.1, read on the forward strand.
CTCTTAATGTAGGCAAGATGGAGACCTTAAGCATGGGAAAGCTCAATGGCCTTCGTAATCTGTTGGGGAGCGCTAGGAGAGCGGTCCCATTTCCAAGGAGATTGTGTGCCCTTGGACCTCGGCACAACCCCAGAGGGCTCCAAGGCGGTACCGAGGCAGGCGAGACATGTCTGAGCCTGGGCTGAGACAAGGAAGCCAGGGCCCTGCCGACCTGCATAGCCTGAGTGAGACCAACCATACAAGGTTGGTCTCTGAGTGGTCCTCCAACTACTCCAAGCTCTTTCAGACCTGCCGCTGGGAACCGCAAAGGCAGCAGGCCGGATAGGAGATGAGGGCAGACGAAAGCTCTGAAACATGAAGACTCAAGACGAGGAACTTGGAGACGTGAAGACTCAGATGAGAAGCTTGAGCACAAAGACTCAGGATCAAGGTTCAGGAACAAAGTCTATTACTGGGTTGAGGCTGCGACACAGCACGCCCTACACAGTCCACCACAGGGCGGACCCACGGGACTGGTCATGGACCACGCTTGAGTGCAAAGCAGACTCCAGATGAATACGTAGACGATGAAGCCGGACCATGGTGAAGATTCAGTAGAAGCCTGCTCCGAGACACGCCCTACACAGCCGCCCATAGCTGGTCATGGACCATGCTGGAATGGAGCAGGTTCAGTCAGAGTCTTAGGCATGGACGGAGTAGCCACAAGAACATCTGAAGGCTGAGACGAGATTCAGGGTAAGGGACCAAGATGAGACTTGGCTTAAGGCATGAGACAGAGGACCAAGACGAGACTTGGCTTCAGGTGAGGGTGACCCTCTGGAGGCTTGTGCTGCGAACGAGAAGACAGGCCCATGCCATGAGGTGACGAGACATGACATGGCACACCAGAAGAGGTAGCAATGAGGAACCAAGGGTCCAGGAAGCAGAAGCAGAGACGAGGCATCAGGAAGGAACATCAGGAAGACCACGAAACATCAGGAAGACCACGAAAATCAGGACAAGACGAGAGATAATCTAGAAGAGACCACAAACATGAAGAACGATGAGGGATCCCATGAAGAACAGGAAATACCAGCAGGAGCAAGGCGAGAAGTCCTGGAAAGGAAGTAACTCCTTGCGAGGGCCACTAAGGACTGGAAGCTGGGCCTTATATAGGGCTGAATATCAGGAAACGCCATGGGAGGAGTCCAGGTGGGGCCAGGAGGCTGGCCCTTTAAATCACTGAAGGAGGTGCGGCCCACGCCTTAGGAGACAGGAAGCAGAAAGTTGTGCAGGACCATGGTCAGCACCCCTGCACAGACGCTGATGACAGATGAGCAGGGCTGGGCCGAGGAGCAGGCCACGACATCAGTAGTGGCTCCTACCGCTGCAGGAAGAACAGAGGGCGGCTCCAGCTGCCAGGAAAGCCCGGGGACTGCGGCCTCCGGGCCACGAAGATGGAGAAGACGTCGACTGCAGCTCCAGCTGTGCTGGAGCATGGCGGCAGGGCCCGCTGTGCAGAAGAAGCACACCAAAGTCTGCGGCTCCTGCCGTGGTGAAGGAAAGCAGCTGACTGCGGCTCCTGCCACAAAGAACATTGGCGGCTCCATGCCACGAAGGTAAGCGTCTGCTTGCGGCTAGGCCCGTGAGCAGGAGCGTAACACTTAACAGGGAGAGGAAGAAGAAGAGTACTTGCAGAATAAAAGGGAAAAAGAGAGAAACCTGAGGGGAAGGGAGAGAAAAAGAGAAAACTTGGAAACTGGAGGACGGGGAAGTACACTGCACAAATTTGACCTTTTCCTCACATTGTTCTGATTTTGCTCCTTCCTTGTCCTGCAAGTTTCCTTGCGCTTCTACATCCTCACATGCATTAGAAGGGGTATCATTCTTCTAAAAAAAATCACAGTTTTTTTCTAGGGACTGGCAGACTTCTCTTTCTGGTAGCACTACTAGTACTAGTACTAGCGCTTCTACCACCAGTACTCTTCTTACCACCAAACATTTTAAAACTTTATAGCTATAGCAGCTAATAGCTCCAGAGCACAGGACAGAGGATAGGATATATATATTATATAGTGAGTAATAATCACTGACTTGTGATCTGACTAGTGGCTCACTGGCTAGTAGCCTCCAACCAGTGACACTAGGAGGGATAACTAGCTAGCTAGTAGTAATAGCACTATAGGAGCAAGCTACACCTTAACAAGAAATTATACTAACACTACTGGTGATTTATAACCACCAGCCAGGCTCAGTCAAGCTGCAAGTACAAGTCCAGCACCAACAAGTAAGCTGGCACAGCAGAGGGTGAGACACTAGTGTGGTATTTTACTTTTTAAACTTTAGCAGCTAATAGCCCCAGAGCACAGGACAGAGGATAGGATAGTGAGTGACACATCACTGACTGACTACTGATCTGACTAGTGGCTCACTGGCTAGTAGCCAGGCTCAGTCAAGCTGCAAGTGCAAGTCCAGCACCAATACACTGGCACAGCAGTGAGTGAGACACTAGTTAGACTGATATTTTAGTATCAATCACCAGCTGCAGCTACTACTAGTTGATTGATATAAATAAAAATCTACTAAAACACAGAAAGCACTGACTGGTGTCTACCTAGGCTTGAATAATGCTGCAGTGCTAAATGCTAGCAGTAGCAGTGGCTAGTAGCCAGCCAGTGACACTAGGCTAGTAGCCTAGCTAGCTAGGAGTAGCAGCTAGCTAAGGCCTAGATTTTCTAATGGCGCACGGCTTTCTGAATCCCGCGGTAATAGGAGATGGGGGGTGGGCCTGCGAAAGCCGGCAGCGATTGCACCGCCGCGGTGTTATTGCTGCCGGCTTTCGCACCCAATAGCACCACCATGAAAGGTGCTGCTATTGGGTGCGCTACTGGCGGCGATAAGGGTCCTTATCTTATCGCAGCCAGTGAAGTTACCGCCGTGTCTGCCCCGATGATGCCCTGACTCCTCCTCTTCCGGTCCCGACTCCACCCTGACTCCGCCCCTATCTAGCTATGGCACGCAAAAAGAGACATTTTGCGTTCAAAATTTTGTATATTGAACTTTTTTTTCCTCTAATGTAACTTTACATAAAATGAAATAAAGTACTTGTCTTCATTTAATATTTATGCTACTTTAGTGAAACAAAACATTTAATACATAAACTTGCAACCTGAGGTTCAAAACATTAATATACTATGGAAAACTAAAAAAAAAAGCTTATAATACTTATACTTACAGTGGTTACATTTATGCAATGCAGCAGAATGTACTGTCACTGTCCAATGTCCTGTCAACTTCAAGCTCTAGTCTCACTCTCTAGTGCGTGCTACTGTGCTAGTAGTACTAGTTTCTCTGCTGTAAGTTACTGCGCGGTGAAGTAGCAAAATGACTGCGGGGAACGTCATTGAGCATGCGCGGGATAGTGTGCACTAACTCGCCATTAGCGCGCACTGACTCGCCATTAGTGCGCACTAACCGAGAGCAGTTACAGTTATGGTTCTACTTTCCCATTGGCTGTCTCCAAGGTGGAGACAACCAATGGGGATGCAGAACCATACCTCTAGCTAATGAACACTTTCTGAATTGTTACTTTTAAACCTTTAAGTAACATTTTTCAGTAGTGCGCACAACAGGCCTTACTGCGCACTACCGATGAGGTAGTGAGCACTACCGACGAGGTAGTGCATACTACCAATGATCGCAGTAGTGCGCAGTAAGGCCCGTTAGTGCGCACTAACTCGTCAATAGTGAGCAGTAAGGCTCGATAGTGCACACTAACGCGCTTCGTGAAAAATCACCGGAAAAACATTTACGAACCGTGGGACATACAAAATTTCCTGCATTTCCACAATAATGAAGCCAGAAACAATTGCCGGTACGATACACATCTCTACTACGTGTTAATCTCCCTGTCAAGTGTCATTTGGTCCTCCTCCTCTCATCCCCCTTCCTTCTTTAACACTGCTTGTTGTTCTGTCTCGCATGTTCGGACATGTGCATCTCAACTCTCCTGGTTACTTGTCCTAACACACTGCTAGTCATAACTGCCCATAATGTGGCTACTGCTTACAATCTGACAGGTAAGGCGAAATCACTGCCCACAGGCATTCCACCAAATTTCAGCCAAAACCCTGGGGCAGGTTTTATGCGATGAGGGAGTCACGGACAGACAGATGGATGGAGGACGACCTGGCCATAAGGCGTTTTTTTTTTTTCCTCATTCAGAAAAAGAATGCCTTGAAATGGTACAAAAGAAAAAGCATATGGGATCAATTTTCATAGGGAATCTAACTGCCAGGACACAAGTGCACTTTTAGCTCCCATAGACGCATCCAGTTTTCAACCACAAAGTACTCACATACATTGTGTTTGAATATTGACTTATGCTGCTAAGTGTACATGTATACACATACATGGCGTTAAAAGATGGTGTACAGTCCATATATTAGCACTTTAGCAGCTTGCCTACTATCCACTCGCATGTTTTAAGCTGCAAGTGTATGCTCCTCTTCACTCCACTCCTCCCAGCATAAAGTATGCATGTTATGAAAGTATGCACACACTTTCTGCTAACTTAACTGGATATGGCTAGGCAGGTTAGCTATAATAGGCAAAAGGTGCCTACGCCTTTAAAAATGTATTCCAATGTGTAAAAAAAAAAATCTTCAATTAAAATGAATATAGCAAAACCTCCAGGGCACTGAATAGAGTGTTACTAAAAGTGCATTAAAACATAGCCATATAAAGCCAGTTGTGAATAACTAGTTGCACAGCTGAAGGGTAATCTAGCTAGGGGACACACATGTGCCTTTAACCTTTTTTCAACTGTGAGAAGGTGGCAGCAGAGCACAGAAAAGATGGCAACAACGGCATACCATGCCTCCGGAGCTGCATGTGAAAAGCAATACTAGCAGTTCAAGGAGCTTGCTTAGGTGTACAAAGAAGAAAGGCATTAACCGAGCAGGAAAAATCTGGTGAGAACATAATGGTGAAAGATATGAGATTGCAGATAAGTGAAAAGCAAGATAAAGAAAACAAAGAAACTTAAATATAAAGCCAAAAGGAATGGGAAGCCAATGAAGTTGATGAAACAAAAAAGGCAGAAGAATAAAAAAGAAAATTCAAACTAAGATGAGCTGCAGTTTTTTTGCAACAAGAGAAGAACTATGAGGCAGAATGAAATAAAGAGCACTGCAGAAATCCAATGTAGAAATAACAAGCGCATGGACAATTTATTTAGTGGACAATGGAGTAAAGCTTCCGAGAAACATATTAATATATCATTTATTGCAGACAACTAAAGTCTTTTTAATGTTTTCAGACTAACTTAACAGCTATTATAAAACATCAAAGTAAGTCCCGTTTATGGTTCATGCATTGACTTAGCTTGACACAGACCAAGTGATTGTAGTCAGCTGGTAGGCGCTAGAGGAGATAAGTCTCATTATACACACTGTAAAGGTTCTCTTTGTGAAAAGTAGATAATAGCAAGTTCATAAACTAAGAGAACTTTACAGAGTGAAACTAGCATGGTCATGCTACGTGTCATAAGCAAATGGCACATTTGAAGAAAGAGAGACACAACCTTCTCACGCACCTCACCAATTTCTAACACAGCTGAGACTTGGCTGAATAACCTGCAGCTGGAGAACAAGCTAACCTCAGTTTGGCATCTTGCTCTCAGTCGCGTGCTTTGACATGAGTTTTGTGAGGGTCCTCATGCCCTCATTAAACAGGTTTATTAGTGTAGTACAGGCAATATGTCATGGTCTGGCAGGTTGGAGTAACAGAAGTGATATAGGGCTGCAGGGCAGGACTGTAGGTGGTCTTCTGCCTAATAAGCCCTCTGCCCCGCAGGTTGAGCCCTTGGGTTCTGGGGGCCTATAGGACTTGCCTTCTAGAGAACATCATCGTTAGTACTGGATTCAGACACAGGCTGGGGGCTGGATACAGACATGGCTGGAGGCTGGGCTGGTACTGAGGGTGGCAGAAGCTGGATACACACAGGGCTGCAGGCTGGGCTGGTACTAAGAGCAGACAGCAGCTGGATCACGGTACACGCCAGAAGCTGAAACACAGTACAGACAGGGAGCTGGAACACGGTACAGGCTGGGAGCTGGAACACGGTACACCCTCGGAGCTGGAACACAGTATAGAATGGGAGCAGGAACATGGTACCGGCTGAGACCTGAGGCATGGGCAAGCCCTGGGAAGGCATAAAAGAGAATGGACTGGACAGGACAAAGGAAGACAAGATCAGGACCAGACAAGGACTGGACACGGACAGGGCCAGACAAGGGCATAAGGCTAGCTAGGTGAACCAAGAAGGCCCAAAGGCCACAAGGAAGATCAGGAAAGCCCAAGAGGACACTGAACAAGGCAGATAAGTCTAGAAGGCCACAGAGTAAGGCCAGAAGGCCTGGGAAGGGTCAGAGCAAAGCAGACAGGCCTAGAAAGCCACAGAGCAAGACCAGAAGGCCTGGAGCAGCACAGAGCAAGTCAGATAGGCCTGAAATGCCACAGAGTAAGGCCAGAAGGCCTGGAAAGGCACTGACAAGGCAGGAGGCCAAGGTAGGCCACAATGCAAGGTAGGAGGCCTAGGTAGGCCACAAGTCAAGGTAGAATAACAAGGCAAAAGTGGCCAGGACAAGGATCCAAGGTGACTCAATGAAGAGGCATGAAGGGAATGGAGAGTCTGGGTTAAGTAGGGCTGGAGCTGAGGTGTCAGTTGATCAGTGGTAACTTGCACAGCTGTATGCAGGGCTCGCTGAGGAACCCTGGGGAGGGGAGGCTGTGCAGCAGGCAGAACCATAACAGAATTCTGCTGGACTCATCAGAAATCTCTGCTCTAAAACTTTTACAAGCAGTTCTATTTTATTTATTGTCCACACATATGTTATTTCATCTTCTAAGCACACAGATTCAAAAATCATGTGTTATGAGGGTAATTTTCAATACTGTGAATAACTCATCACATGCATGAATTTGTAGGGCAACTTAAAGTTATGCAATGGTAGCCACTTGGTTTATGAAATACCATGTTATCTCTACCCCAAAAGTACGTGCATATGATTCGATATGCACACTGGGCCAGATTTTCAAAGGGGTACGAGCGTAAGATACGTGCGTACCTCCCAAAAATCTGGCCCAAACACCCCCTGCACGCACCGAGCCTATGTTGCATAGGCTTCCGGCGCGCGCAAAGCCCCGGGACGCGCGTAAGTCCCGGGGCTTTCCTGGGGGGGGCGCGTTTCGAGGGGCGTGTCCCGATCTGCACGTCATCGGGGGCATGACGCATTCAGCGTGTCATCTGGGGCGGAGCCGTGGATGTGGTTTTGGCCCGGGACATTCCGGGGGCATGGCCGTGGCCTCTGGACCAGCCCCCAGACCGGAATATGGAGCGTGGCAGCCGGCCCGGCATGCAAAGTTACGTCTGCTTCAAGCAGGCGTAACTTTCGTGATAGAGGTGGGGGGGGGTGGGTTAGGGAGGGGAAGGGAGGGGGAGGGTGAAGGAAAGTTCCCTCCGAGGCCGCTCTGATTTTGGAGCGGCCTCGGAGGGAACGGAGGCAGGTTGTGCGGCTCGGCGCACGCAGGCTGCCGATGTTTGGCAGCCTTGCGCGCACCGACCCCGGATTTTAATGGATACGCGCGGCTACACGCGTATCTATTGAAATCCCGCATACTCTTGTTCCCGCCTGGTGCGCGAACAAAAGTACGCGTTTGCGCAGATTTATAAAATCTGTCCCACTGTGATTATGCAGAGATCTGCAGAGTTTGCACAACTTTTTATTAAAATATGCACATATAGGAGTGAATTTTTAAAGAGCCATGTGCGTAAAAATTAGCATATATGTGGGCAAGTAGCATGTACTCACATGCACGCTATTTTATAAACATCAAATCTATGTACATATGTTTGCTTTTGCATGCACATCATTTGTACAAAAGGGTGCTCCAGAGCATGTCCAAGATTTACACAACATACATTTCTATTTTATAAGAGACTTATGCGAGTACATGTGGTAACTTATTCTCTCAATTTTACTGCTAATTATCTTGCGCAATTAATATCAGACAGGTCTGTTGTCAATTATTGGTTGGGTGAGAGGTCTGGGTGAACTGGGGGGAGATGAGGCTGAAAGGCTAGGAGGGTCTTGATGAACTGGACAAGGACTGGGTGAACTAGTGAAGGAATCAGAAAAATGGTAATTTCAATTACATGTGCAACTTTCAAAATATAACAACTACACATGTAATTCATGGTTTTATGCAAGCGTGTCACATTTCTTATCACACATAAGGACAAATTTTCAAACGGCCGTGAACATTAAAATAGAAACTTACGCCCTTGGCCGGGCCCTGAGCGCACCGCGAACATATTCAAAAGGGCCCGGCCACGCGTGTAGGTGCCGATATGCGCACACGTGGTAGGCCCTGAAAAAGGGGCGGGCCGGGGGCATGGTCTGGGTGGGGATGGGCGGGGAGGAACGAGGCGGGACGGAGGTCGGCCAGGACAGCAGCCCTTAGCTGCTGTCCCGGGGAAGTGCACGTCAGCAGCTGGCCGGTGTGCGTAACTTACTTCTGTTCAGAGCAGGTAAGTTACAAAGCAAACAAAAAAAAGGGTTGGTTAGAATAGATTTAGGGGTCAGGGTGGAGAGGGGAAAAAGAAGAAAGGTTAGGCGGGGAGGTAGGGTAGTTCCCTCCCAGTCTACTCCAACTGCATCGCCGTGCATATCAATGCACGGCGATGCACGGCCATAGCTATCATTAATGAACATTCAGCACACTGCAAATAATTGTTTTTTGTCTTTGAGTTACTTTATGCTTTGTCTTCTTCTTCTTCCCCCAATTCCATTACCCCTGTTTCATTGTAACTTTTGCTTCTCTTTGCTATGTTAATGTTTAAGGTTATTGTATCCCGGTTCCCTGTAAACCGAGATGATATGATTGTATCATGAATGCCGGGATAAAAAAGCATCAAATAAATAATAAAATAAAATGCAAAATTCGGCCCCCCAGCACACGCCGCCTGCACATGTGCACGAGAATTTTAAATAGTCCCTATTTCAACACCTGGACATACCCCTTGCGATTTTACAGTTTTCCTTTAAATATTGTTTGGTTATGTTTTTCTTTAATCTTGCTTGTGCTAATAAAGTTAATTTTATCATAGGTTCTGACGCCACACGCTGGAAGCAGTATTCCTGCACCATTGCCGCCATCTTTAAATACCGGTATGGGATTTGATTGGGTTTATGCCGCTCTGTTTAAAGACGAAGAAGATCAGGAGAATGATGATTAAAACCTTCATCACCAGATAAGTCCCCCTGTTGCAGGGAAACCGAAATGCCAGCTGACGTCAGGGTTTTGTTTTGTCCGCTATACAGTGTCTGTCCATAACATAGTGGATGCATCTGATGAAACTGAAGAAGCATCTCCTTACTGTTATGGTTTGTAAGGTTTTGGGTGGACCCTTGGACACTGTGGCAGCTGACCATACCCATTGGAGGAAGTCCCGTGAGGGGCGACAGGTCGGGCTCCCTTCAGGTCACGTTTTGAGAATATCTTGGCTCCTTGAAGTCAATCAAATAGCTCCGAGATCAGAGGTAAGGGGTATCGGTCTTTAATCGTGATCTCGTTCAGTCCTCGATAGTCAATACAAGGATGCAGTGTGCCGTCCTTCTTCCCCACGAAGAAGAAGCCTGCGCACGCAGGAGACTTAGATGGTCTAATGAAACCCTTTTGCAAATTTTCCTCAATGTACTCAGACATGGCTTTGTTCTCCACCACTGACAATGGGTAGACACGTCCTTTAGGAGGTTCAACATTAGGTTTGAGTCTTATAGCGGTCGTAAGTTCTATGTGGCAGAAGGATGTCAGCAGCTTCTTTGGAGAAAACATCATGGAATGATACGTACTGAGGCGGCAGTCCTGGCATCACTGGAGTTGTAGGCATACAGAGAATAGGAGTGACCTCCTTTAGGCATTTGCCATGGCAATCTGGGCCCCAACGAGAGACTTCCAACATGGTCCAATTAAATTGCAGCATATGCAGTTACAACCAGGGTAACCCCAGAATGATAGGGTGCATGGCCTTCTCCAACACAAGAAGGAAATTAATTTGGTTTGGAGAGCTCCGGTGCAGAGGGATACCGGTTCGGTACAACAGGTAACATTACCCAGTAAAGGCTCCCCATGTATAGATGATAAGAGTAGTGGAGTCTTCATAGTGGTGAGAGGAATTCTCAAGTGTTCCACTAGACATTGAAGAATAAAATTACCTCCTGCCCCTGAGTCCACCAGGGCAATGGTCTGAAATTCCAGAGGTCCGCAGATCAGAGAGGCAGGGAGAGAGAGCGGAGGAGAGGGCATAGTGAGGCCTAAGAGTCCTCCCGCAGGACTTAGGCCCATCTGTTTCCCGGACATATTGGGCATGTTTGGACTGTTTGACCAGCTTGTCCACAGTACATGCATAATCCATTCCTCTTCCGAAGTCTTCTCTCTTTGGATGTCAAGTGACTGTGATCAAGTTGAATCGGTTCTTCCCCACTGGCAAAAGGATTCAAAGGAACCATCTTGAGTGCAGGTTTAGCATGAACTTCCTTCTGAACAGGTCCTTTACAAGGCTTGAGTTCTTGTATCTTGTAACAAAGCCGATGATCAATTCTAGTAGCTAAGGCCACTAGCTCAGCCAGCTCATCCTTCAAGCAGGAATCCAAACCTTTGAAGAAGAGAGTTTTCAGGCATCTAGGGTCCCAATGTAATTCAGTTGCAAGAGTCTTGAACTCTTTAGCGAAATCAGCCAGGGGTTGGTTGCCTTGCTTCAGGTCCACCAATGTAGAACCAGCAACAGTATACCGGGCAGGATCATCAAAAACGGATTTAAATAAATCCATAAATCCGTCAATATCCTGAAGTATGGGGTCTTTGTGTTCCACAGTGCGGAAGCCCAAGTCAAAGCCCTTCCAGCCAGGTAGGATAGAATAAAAGTAGTCTTAGCGTAGGCTGTGGGGAAGTGAGTGGGTTGTAATGCAAAATGTATACAACACTGGTTTAAGAAGCCTCTAGTTCTCTGAATCTCCCCAGAAAAACGTACTGGAGCAGCAAGAGGCACAATGGTCTTTATAGTTACTTTAGGTAACTGACCTTCATTACTAGATGTAGAACCTTGATTCTTCTGTGCGTGCAGCTGATGAAACGCAGTAGTTAGATTCTCCAATGCGTCTTGTTGTTCAGCAATGCGCCGAACCAGGCCTGGAATGGCCTGCAAGGCGTTGAGCTGAGCCGGATCCATGGAGTTAGCAATCTGTTATAGTTATTGGTGTTTGGGTGGATCCTTGGACACTATGGTAGCTGACCACGCCCATGGGGGGCAGTCCCGTGAGGGACCACGGTGTCAGCCTAGACTCCGGACAGACAAACACAGATTTGAATCTTTTATTAGACAGTTTAGGTGACCACCAGAGGTGGTAGTAGTGAGTAGTGGTTGTAGAGCCCGGCTGGGCGTGTCTCCCACAGAACGCAGGAACAGTGGATCCTCTGCAAGGCAGTACTGTAGTGGAAAGAGACTGAGGGTTATGACCACACAATAAAATTAACATTCAGAGTCCCAATGTAGAAATAGGAGAAGCTCCGAGATAGGGAAAGCAGGCCCTCGAGGAACGAGTACCTGATCCCTTAGAGAGACTTGATAGCATTGTACTCTCTTAGCAGTAACAGATATTCCACTAGACGAGAGGTCTGGCACTGGAGCAGAAAGCAGGCCCTCGAGGAACGAGTACCTGATTCCAGTGAAATAGTACTGTGGAGAGAGATGGTATCTGTACTCACTGATGGTAACTATAAGTTAGTTCTTCCAAGTAGAAGGGTAGAGGTTGCAGGCAGCGACACAGGGAACATGGGCCCTCGAGGAGCGAGTACCGGTTTCTTGATAGCACCTGAAAGAAGCAGAGAGGCCCCCGAGGAGCGGGTACCACATTAGAGACCCCGAAGGGTAGTAAGAGTTCCAAATAGAGCTGGAGTGGCAGAGTAGCTTAGGAACGGAGAGCGAATCCCATCCGTACGAATCCTGTTGCTAACTCAATGAGTTAGCAAATACTCAGGTCAATACAGTAAAGTGCGGTCGTGGTTACCCTGCTTCTAACCCGCTTTCTACTCACTTTTCGGCCGCGTTAGTCCAACCCGCGATACACTATCCCCTTTAACCCATTCTTACCGCCTCTTTAAATCACCGGGTAACCCCTTCCGCCCGCGGCATGTATATTAGATGTAAATGATCGAATTAGCTATTCCCTCCCATACAGTAACGCGCGCCCCGACTATCGCTTTTTTAACCTGCAGTTTTGCCGCGCGTTTAACCTGCTAATTTACCACCTACCCTTACCCCTGCATTAGAGGCAGGGGTAAGGGTAGGCGGCAAACGTTCCCCCAGCCCCCGCTCACCTGCCCTGGCCGCATCCATGGGTGCTGGTCTCCGGGCCAGCCCCAGTCCTCTCTCCCCTCCTCCCGAGCAACGAAAGCAGAAAAAGCGAAAAAAAAAAAAAAAGTAGCAACGAAGCGACTTACTTTTCTTGCAGCCCTCCTCCGGAGACGGACATCGGCGGAGACGGACCGCGGCTCCCCTGCCTCCCGGAGGCAGCTGCCGGCGAAGATGGATGCCTGCACGGGCGAAAGCGGCCCCTGTGCATGCAATTTGGCCGCTCAAGGCGTGACGTCACGACGTTTGGCGTCAAGGCATGTGACGTCACGTCTTGAGCGGCCAAATTGCACGCACAGGGGCCGCTTTCGCCCGTGCAGGCATCCATCTTCGCCGGCGGGGCCGCTTTCGCCACCGGCTGCCCCCCCCCCCCCCCCCCGGAGGCAGGGGAGCCGCGGTCCGTCTCCGCCGATGTCCATCTCCGGAGGAGGGCTGCAAGAAAAGTAAGTCGCTTCGTTGCTTTACACTTTACATGTCGCTTCACCAGTCCTCTCTCCCCCCCTCCCTGCGCCTTGCTTCGGGAGGAGAGGAGAGAGGACTGGCAATCCCAAGCGTAGGAGAACTGCCCCTGCGCGTGCTGAGCCTATTTTGCATAGGCTCGACGGCACGTGCAAGCCCCGGGACACGCGTATGTCCTGGGGCTTGCAAAAAGGGGCGGTCCGTGGGCGTAGCTGGGGGCTTGGCGGCGGTCCGGGGGCGGGGTTGAGTGCTCCAGCACAGCAGTCTGTGGGTTAGATGGGGGGGGGGGCGAAAAAAAGTTCCCTCCAAGGCCACTCCAATTTCGTAGCGGCCTTGGAGGGAACGGGGAAAGCCATCGGGGTTCCCCTCAGGCTCGGCACGCGCAAGTTGCACATGTGTGCACCCCCTTGTGCGCGCCGAGCCCAGATTTTATAACATGTGCGCAGTAGCACGCACATGTTATAAAATCGGGCGTAGATTTGTTCGCGCCGGCTTGCGCGAAGAAATCTATGCCCACGCGTAGATTTTAAGATCTGGCCCAATGTGCACTTTGCTAGTTAATCTAAATCAGGGACCTGAAAAATGTTTACAAAGCAATAGTTTGGCCCCTGGCTGATAAAAGAAAACCTTTTCCAGCATAAAGAAATTCGAGAACTAGTGATAATATGGGAAAATACTTCTTCACAGACAGAGTGGTGGATGGCATGGAGTAACCTCTCAGTGGAAGTGACAGCAGCAAAACCATGAATATTTCAAGAAAGCACAGGACAAGTACAGGGAAACCCACAGATTAACTGGGGTCTATGTGGCACACTGGAGGAAGTAATCTGAGCAGACTGGATGGGTCCTTAACTGCTAATATATTCTATGTTTCTATGTTTTTCTAATAGTGACAAGTGACAATAAAAGTCGTACGTATGTAACAGTTGTAAAAGATTACAAACTGTTCAAAATACTGGTGCAAAACTTGTCTTTGGAACAAAACAAATATGACATGTCACTTCCTTACTGTATGAACTACATTGGCTTCCAATATCCTTGTGAATTCAAATAAACAAAAGGATGTTTGACTTTCAAAGCTTTACGCTAGAATACACCAATATAGCTTTCGAGCCTTACTTTTTCTCATTGTCCTGCTTGTTTATTGCGCTCTTCTCTTCAAGAACTGCTAGTGTTACCATCCCCCAAAGAGATTAGGTTAGAAACTATTAGAGACATTAGTTTTTCATATCTTGCGCCTAGTCTCTGGAATTCTTTTCCCTTAGACTTATATTTAGAAAAAGATTAGTTTGTTAGATTGTAAATTTGTTAGTTATAACTTAGTTAATCTGTTAAATTGTATATTGCTTTTGTTATTATTTTAATTTTGTTTTATATATGTATGAAGTTTTTTGGTTTTGTTCTGTTTTTTTATGACTATTTGATTTTAATTTGTTCCTGTAAATAATTTGTGTTTGATCAAATATGTAAAATAAATAAACCCAATCAGAGAAGATATTGAATAGGATCTCCAAGTGTTTAGAAATGTTATGGTTAAAAGTTGGCAACCCTAGTAGGAGAAAATAACCAAGAGAAAATGAAAACAAAAATTTCATGAAATATTTTCAAATAAATCTTTATTCAACCCTCAAAACCCTCAAAGCATATATATATATATATATATATATATATATATATATATATATATAAAATTTCATATTATATCACAATACAAATCATCCTAAAATGCACAAAAGCCATCCAAACAATACTTATTATGCATCAAAATACACATATTACTAGGGCCCACAACATATTACAGATAAACATAAAAAAGAAGAAAAAAACTGTCAAAGATTATTAGTGCCTTGGCATTACAAATTTAACAACAAAGTAAATATAGCAATTACAAATTCAAACTCAAAAAGCAAGCAAAACAGAATGTCATCACTGCTTATTTAAAAGCAATAATCGTAGAAAAGCCTCAGACACTGGAGCATTCCACTTGCAAAACACAATGTGGTGCGGGCACTGGGCTGCAATAAAACACAGTCACTGTTTTGTGCAATCACAACTTATTGAAAATCAATAAGCAAAAAACAACAATGCAGTCTACATTTGTTTAAAACCCATAGTGCAGTCTCCACTTGTTCGAAACCACAAACTTCAAAGGAATATGTTTCACTGTCAGAACGGCTTCTTCAGGGGCTACTAACGTTATCTGGACCCAGTAGTATCATCACTTATTCCATCGGCAATGTAATCTTCCAAAAGCACACACAACCCTCTATCCTACTGAGTAGGAAATATCATTCAGGACAACCAAACACCCTAGTAAGAGTACCCAAAAATGTTTTCAGGCGCAAAATTGGTCATCAGTTCTTGAAATACACAAACAAGTAAATTTTAAAAGCCCACCGCGCATTAAAAACAGGGGTTCCCGCGAGTGGTTGGGCCGAGCAAATGCTGCATGCATTTTACTAAGGGCCCGTCAATGCGTGTAACCCCACAGTGCCAGGCCAAAAGAAAGGGGTGGACCAGGGGGGTGTAGTCTGGGCAGGGAGGGACTGGGTGGGGGAGCAGTAAGTAGTAAAATAAAAAATGTGGAGTGAGTTGGGTTAGGTTTAGGGGGCGGGGAGGCAAGGGGAAGAGGGAGGAAGGGTAGAGTTAGGGATAGGAATGTTCCCTCCCAGTCTGCTCCTTAACAGACTGGGAGGGAACTGGGGGAGGCCTAATTGCATTGCCGTGCATAGTCACAAGCCATTTTAAAATCTGGTGCACATGTGTGTGCGGCCCTCGGATTTTAGAACATGCGCACGCCAGCACACGCGTGTTATAAAATCGGCACGTCCGTGTGCAAGCGCCGGGACCCGCACGCACATGGACGTGCGCGCGGACTTTTAATAATCGACCCCCTAAGCTGTAAGACATTCTGTCATAAGACACATTTTCTGAAAGATAAGAGATATGTTTTCAGAAAGGGTGGAGATATGCTTTCTTCCCCAAGTTTATTTTAGCAGTTAGAACTGGAGCAAAGATGTGGACCGGTGGCAGTTTTCAGTAAAAATGCTCCAGTTCATGGGGGAAGGTTATGGGTCCTAAAAACTTTGCCAGGACAAGAACTGTCATCAACTCCTGAAAACCTAATTTTAAGGTGAATTTTAAAGGCTAGGCACATGCCAAAATAAAAGAGAGGGGCGCGCATCTAGCACATGTGCGTGCCCACCCGGTTTTATAAGCCACATGCATGTACCGATGTGAGAATATTTCGCTTCAGGGAAAAAAAAGAGGAAGGATTGTGGGTGGGGCATGGGTGTAACAGGGCAGGGCCAAGAGATATGCGCACATGTAACTACGCACCTGGGCTCGCGCCCAAGGTAGACGGCAGCGCAAAGTTACTTCTGCTATGGATGCCCTGTAATTCTGAATAAAACTATTTCCAGGTATCTATTAAGCACTTGAGAGGTCTGGTTTAATTGGGAGGGGGGAGGGGAGTGCAGGCTAAAGAACCGGGGGGTCTGGAGGACCTAGCTGAAGACTGGGCAAGCTGGTGGACAAACTGGTGAAACTGGACATGGGCCGGTCGTGTGCCTGTTGTAAAGTTCTCTCACTTCAACGGCTCAAAGCTGATATTACGCTGCTGCGTGCACAAGCTTAAAATTAGGGGCATAGATATACACGTCCAAGGGCTATTTTATAACTTGTGCGCATGGAATAAAATTGCAGCGCATCTGGCCATGCATATAGACGTATATACGGGCCCATGAGCCCATTATGAAGTCCCTGCGTTCAGAGCGGTTTTCACAGAGAAATGAGAAGGTAAGACCCCACCCCCTTATGTTGTCTCAGGCTGTCTGAGACCCATGGGGTTTCCTTCTTGTGAAAACAGTGACTAAACAATTAAGAATCCTGCCAGATGTGCTAAACGTTTTTCTCATAAACCAAAAATGGGCATCTGGCCCTTAAACGATGTGGAGAAGAAAAATATGCCACAAATGTTTCAGACACAGAATCATTATCCATAAACCCCCCCCCCCCCCACACACACACACTCACACACACACCCTCCTTCAACTGAAGCAGATGTGCTGTGATTTGCACATGCTCTGCTGGTAATGCCGGTATCTAAAAGATAAGCAGCATGCAAATGCATCACATCAAGATGAGAATTTAACCCAAAATTGCAGCA
Source organism: Rhinatrema bivittatum (assembly GCF_901001135.1). Lineage (NCBI taxonomy): Eukaryota > Metazoa > Chordata > Amphibia > Gymnophiona > Rhinatrematidae > Rhinatrema > Rhinatrema bivittatum. The sequence goes on from NC_042615.1 coordinate 296,604,063, forward strand.
ATAAAAACAGGAAACAAATGGAAAATTAAAAGTGCAAACTATGACGATAACTTTTAAACATGTGCGCACACTTGCTGGCTCACACCCAGGAACACAGCCATTTCATAGCATACGCGCATATATGCATGTTAGAAAACAGACTGAAAGCATGCATGTGTACCTGCAATTTTAAGCAGGTGTACACCTATGCTTGCAGATGCCGTCTTCTACCGAGTAAAAGATCAAATTTTAAACACACGCGTGGGCGTCCATGTGCACACAGTTCCCGATGCATGCACATGGACGTGCTGATTTTATATGCGCGCGTGCCGACGCACATGTGTTATGAAATCCGCTACCCACGCACACGTGCACCCAATCTTATATTGGCGCACACAAAAGGGGGTAAATTTTATAAAAAGTGCGCAGTGATGCCTTTATTGGAGGGAACGTCCTAAACCCCCTAACTAACCTGCCTCCCTTTTCCCCTATCTGCCCCGACCCCTAAAACCCCTCTTTTTTTGTTTAATACTTAACCGCTGTGCCGTGCAGCAGCAGGTTGCACTTGCCGGTCTGATCCCGGCAGGCGCTTCAGTGGGACAGCCCACCCACGCCCCACTCCTTTCTGCTGAAGCCGGCCTTTGGCGTGTACCAGGAGATACATGCTTGGTCGCGGGCCTTTGAAAAAGCTGGCAGCACATGCGTGGCCTGGCCACGCCCGTATCTCCCGGGATACGCGCACACAGGCCTTTTAAAATCAGGCCATAAGTGGGGAGATTTTGATAGACACATGCTGACATAATTGCCTGCGTCAATGCCATAGAAGCCAAGAAAACAAATAATGCAGTGAGACGTGACCCAAAAACAATAAAAGCTGCAATGCCATTGCCTAAAGATGAGGTTTGATAAACATGATAGCTAAAACTCCATATGTCAGAAGTTTCCCGATTGTGACTATTTTCTATTTTTAATCTCATCTGTGAAACAACCAAAAAAGTAAACTCCAAATTCCAACTGAAATAAGGTCAGGAAAAAAATATAACAAACTGAAAACGAAATGGGGACAAAAAAAAAAATGTTATGCACGCCCCTAATTTGCTCCATAAGACGCACAGACGCCCGGGAACAGAGCCCGTTTAGCACACCGTTTTGTTTTTTTAAATTTCCCCCCTCTGAATCCTAGGTGCGTCTTATGGAGTGAAAAATACGGTAATTTTTAATTGTGTGTGGTGAGGGCAGGGGAGCTCAGGCACAAGGCTGTTAAGTTCACCTAGGTTGCCCTTGCACCGACCTGGAGAAAGAGTGCCAAGCCTTGACCCCCCACCATTCACCCATCTCCCACTTCTCCAGGGGAAAATGCTAGGGAAAAGGTGGGAGGCAGGGGTGAGGGCTCCTGGGAGTGCGGCAGGGTTTTCAGCCCCCTAGCAACATTATCACCGACACCCTATCTGCCACACCTCTGGGAACTCTGACCTCTGCTTTCCCCCTTCCACCAAAAGGGCCAGACTACAAAGAGACCCCCCCTTGCCCCTCTTAATAATTTGACCTGTACCATGCCTTTGAGGGAGAATTTGGGGATCAAGGGCAGGGGGGCGCCATCTCATCCCTCACCTCAGGCAACAGGTTGCCCTGAGCTGCCCATAGGGGATATGATACAGACATTTAAATACTTGAAAGATATTAATGCACAAGAAATAATCCTTTTTAATGGAAAGGAAATTGCAAAACTAGGGATCATGATGTGAAGCTCCAAAAGGGTAGACTCAGAAACAATGACGGGGAGTGTTTTTTCCCCAGAGAAGGCAATAGATGCCTGGAATACCCTTATGGAGGTCGTGGTGGAGAAAAAAATCAATAAAGGATTTTTTTTTTTAAATGTGCAATAAACACAAAGGATCTCTGGAGACAAAAGGATGATAGCAAAGCACTGGGTAACCTGCCCAGAGCGGCAGTTCAGCCCATAACAGCAATAGTATGATTGCTTTGTGTTTCCAGGAATGCAGAGGGGTAATTTGCATGATGCAAACCTAAACAGCACTGGACAAACTGGATGCACCATTTTGGTTTTAACTATGTTACTGTGTGCTCATGTTCCATTGGGCTTTGATTGAATCGCCTGGAGGCGATAGCATCTGATGACAATCGTATATGCATCCCTTCAGGAAATGGATTTTTTTTTCAGTTGAGAGAATTAAAAAAAAAAATCTTAACGGTGATGTGTGAAGTGAATTAGACCAATGGAAAGAGATGAGTCCTCTCAAATGAAATCTGACATCAGTCATATCACTTCTGATAATCAGAACATAAGGTATTCTACTTTTTTATTTTATTCAGAAAAATCTTTAGCCAGTCTATCTTCCAGGAAATGTTAGTCCTGGAAGGAGAGCTGAATGTCCCTTTAATACCGAATTTGACTGGCCGTGCACTGCCATGTTAAAGACCTATGTTCAATTCCTGAGCCTGGTTTTCACTCCTGGCGATGGCCAGGGATGCTGCAGTGTCACTGGGCGTGGGGGGAGGAAGTCCCGGTCATTGCTCAGTACTGACACCTACTGGCTAGAACTAGGGTGTGCATGTACCACAGTTCCAAAGGGAATCATAATCTCTGGCTCTCAAGTCATGGGCTATCACTGCAATGGCTAAGCTAGGGCAGATTGTACAAATAGGGGAAATACCCCAGGCAGTTGTGAATGAAGGCTCCTGGTTCCATTGCCAATTAGATACTGGGTTTTGATTGAGCTAGAAGCCCTAAGGAGCAAGATGGAATTGCTTAGGAAAGGAGGGGAAGTCTTAGCTGAAAGTTTATCAGATTGCTGTAAATTCCCTGCTCAGCACCTGTGAAATATTCCTGGTTTATCCTCCCAAGTGACAGAGAACAAAACATCAAAGAGCATTTTTGAATTTCTGCAGATGATAGAAATGATATGCTGTAAGCAGGTTCAAACACAGCACAGACTAAATTAACATTCACAGTTTTTACATTATCTGCACTACACCTTAGAACAGAGCTTTCCAAACTTTTCATGTTGGTGACACACTTTTTAGACAAACATAATTTCGGGACACAGTAATTCAATCTACTAGCAAACCAGAGGTTAAAGGTTAAACAAACGAAATGTATTTCGACAATTTATGTATGTTTCCTTAAATATATACATAATAAAATGTTTCACGACACAACCTATCTTGTGAAAACCTCTCATTTATATTAAAAATATATATTCCAAGATTAATGTTATTGTTCTAATTTATGAATAACAATAATAAAACAAAGTTATTGTGTTATTCAATTTACCTCTTTAATGAGATATATGAGCTTGATAGGATGAACACAGATTTTGAATATTTGGTGTTAATAAGAAAGTCCAAAGGGTCTTCTGCGTAATTTTAAAAAGCTGGCCAGTTTCACACTATATAATTATTTGATAGCCTCATTCAACTAATTCTATATGGCTACGAGAGTGAAGTCTGGAATTTATAGGAAGGGACAGAATGTCAATATAAATCCTGCACCTCCAGTTCTGTAACTCTGTGCATCCACTGAAATTCCCCCAAACAATGGAGCTTGGATGTTTCCCTTACAGCTCAGCATACTAAAAGATATTTTCAAATTCTAGTGTCACCTCACAGTAACAGCAGCACAAACACCTTCCACTGCCAGGCACATTGTGAACTAACACAAAACCTCGCAAAAAAGACACTCAAAATCTATACTGCAATCCCATTGTAACACAACAGTAATAACACCAAGGACTCAAACAACAATAACCCTACCTGTGAAAAAGCAAGGGTAAATATTACACTGGGTCCTAGAATACCAATACACCACCTACTGAGGAAACAAAACAAACCAGATTGCTATAGATCCCTATGCTAGCAGAATCTCTCATCATGATCACACACACAGAGCAGTGACAGACCCTCACCAAATACAGAATACAAAATAAAGGAGCACAAATTAGACAAAAACTGAAATGGAAACCCCAAGAAGCCAGACTCTGTGTATTAACAATGGAAAAACAGAACCACCATTCCTCATAAAACAAATAAAATCAAGAAACATAAAGCATCAGTTATAATAGTAAAACCATACTAATAAAAGAATATTTTAAAACTACTGATAAATAGAATTTATATTAATTAAAATCATATACATTTTTTACAATTTCCCAAATACCAATAAAATATTTAAAAACAGCACGTATATCAAATAACACCCAATAATTAAAACTAATAAGGATTTTAAAAAGCCCCTGCTGTCCATACGTGGGAGCTCTTGATTTCCAGTCACCCTGATATTGTCAAGGATTAGGAGGTTATCCTCTCTCTCTCACACATACTCCCATGTCCATTCTCTCTCACACATACACTGTCACATACATACATATTCATGCTCTTATACCCACCATAACCTCTCGCTCTCACAGACACTGACACACTCTCAGGCTCTAAGACACTCTCTCCCCCTCCACACACACCCCCCACACAAACTCTTACTCCCCTGGATTTTCTCATACACACTCATGTTCTCACTCTCTCTGGCTCCCTCACATACACACACACCCAGGCAAGTTCCCAGTCATTCTCACACACTGAAACTGACCCCCAGGCAGGCTCCCATTCATTTTCACACCACTCCCTCACTATCCCCCAGGCATGCACACATTCATTCTCACACAAACAGACCCCCAGGCAGGCACCAATTCATTCTCACACAGAGACCCCCAGGCAGGCACCAATTCATTCTCACACACACACACACATACACCACACACAGGCAGGCACCTATTCTCACACATACAAACCCCAGGAAGACACCCATACATTCTCATTCACAGACACACCCTCAGGCAGGCACCCATGCATTCACACACAATCACCCCCAGGCAGACTCCCATTCATACACATGCACACACTAAAGGCAGACCCCCCTCTCTTTTTTTTGCCAGCAACCTCAGAGCCTCTCTCATTCCTTTGCTGCCATTGTCACTGATGCCGCCTGGCTATTTGGGAGGCGCTGATTGCTGCTATTGGCACTGAAGCCCATTCTGCTGCTTCCTCTGTGCAGGCCCCGTGGGTTTCCACTTCCTCCATGTTGATCTCGTACATTGTGAGATCCGTATAGAGAAAGTGCTACTCTTGCACATTACCAAAGATTACATGTGCCAATCAGTAAAAAGTAATTTTTTTTTTTTTTTTTTTTACCTTTGCTGTCTGATCTTAGTTTTCTAATCGGTTGGTCACAGGCTTTTTTGTTCCACCTCCCCTTTCTTATTTTTTTTGCCAATTCCTTTCATATTGTCTTTGTTTTCTATTTCTTTTCTCTCCATCTATCTTCTTCCCTCAAACATACAGTCAGGTTCTCATTCTCACATGCTTTCTCTCTCTCTCTCACACACACACACAGGCTCTCACATGCTCTCTCTTATACAATCATTCATACACAGTCTCTCTCTTGCACATGCTGTCTGACTCTCACACACCCAGGCTCTCTCTCACTCCCACATGCTGTCTTGCTCAAGTACAGACTCTCACTGTCACATGCTCTCTCTCTCACACACACACAGGCTCTCGCACGCTGTCTCTGCAAACATTCAGGTCCTTACTCCCGCACACAATCTCTCAACTCATCTCATACACGCACTCTACGAGCCCTCAGCCTCTCTCTTACCTCTGGGCTCCTTTTCACGGGTCGCTGCAGGATGGACTCTGCAGTGGCCCTGATCTTCGCGGGCTGATCCGTAGCAGCGGCGTCCCTGATCTTCGCGGGCCGATCCGCAGCAGCGGCTTCCCTGATCTTCGCGGGCCGATCCGCGGTGGGGACCCTGCTACCGGGCCGCCTCCTCAGCCCGCTGCTCCTCTTCTGCACGCGGCTGATGCTCCTCCTCCTTCCTGCCCGTGCGGCTCTGGCAACATTTTTCTTCCGGGGCCGCGTGGGCAGAAAGGAGGAGGAGCACCTGCGTGACCTTTTTCTTCGGGCCGTGGTGACGTAAGCTCCACCACGGCCCTGCCGATCTTCCTGCTGTGTGTCTCCGGCACACAGCACAGCCCAGCCCAGCAAAACTTCACTGCTCAACCGCCAGTGGGATGAGGTCCACCGGCGGCCGCATTGGCTCCCACTTGCCGGTGTGTCACGTGCACCGGGCTTGCGCGACACACCGGCACACCTCAGGCGACACACTAAAGTGTCGCGACACACACTTTGGAAAGCTCTGACTTACGCGAAGGTACATGCTAATTTTTACATGCGTAACATTTTGAAAATTCACCTTAAAATGTTTAATTATTCATTAAGCCGTCAGGTAGTTATTAATTCAAAATGTGCACTTTTCTTGGTTCTGCAATTCCTTAGGACAATTTATTATACTAACTGAATGGTAGGATCACAACAAAAATAAACATTGTTTTGGCGTTAAACAATATTACAAATGTTCATAATACACAGTATTTCAAAAGTGTATTAATCTGAAATCCCCCAGCATTAATTTTTTTTACCTATTCTGTTTCTTATTTTCATTTTATTCTTTTACAATGGTTATTTTCCCCCAACTGCTTCAAGTTTAGTTTTCTGTGTTATTTTCTTTTAGTGTGTATTTCCTGTAATTTTATAGAAATGTGTCTGCTTTTCTTCATTTCTAAAAATCTATGAAATTTGTAGACATTTTGCAAAATTGTGGGCCTGGGAATTTAGCCGGTAAATGTGTAATCTCATTACAAATGTGCAATAACAGCCCTTGAAACTTTCCATTTCCTTGTGCTCTAATGAGTACTAAAGCATCTTTACCTCTTCACTACTCAATTTATAAATATGGTGCATTGGTTGACCACATTTTGATTAGCCTACATAATTCAATTGATTGCACTACTAATTTTTTTAAATTGGGTTCCAGAGGACTCAAACTACTCAAATTATTTTTGGCATCTAGAGGATAAATACTGGGAAAAGCTGAATAATCACTGTCTTAAAAATAGATATACAACATGTATTTGGGTGAAAAAAGTATATTTATAGTGATATATGCATACTCTATGTGTGTGTGTGTGTGTACATATTTTCGGGCCGATACAGTAAAGTCCGCGGGAGAGCTGGCGAACACCCGCTTTTCCGGCGCGCACACAGGCCACTCTCCGGTGCGCACAATTCACTTCAAATTAGGCCCGGCGGTAAAAACAGGCAAAAGGAGGCGCTAGGGACACTAGCGCGTCCCTAGCGCCTCCTTTTGGACCGGAGTGGCGGCTGTCAGCGGGTTTGACAGCCGACGCTCAATTTTGCCGGCGTCAGTTCTCGAGCCCACTGACAGCCACAGGCTCGGAAACCGGACGCCGGCAAAATTGAGCATCCGGTTTTCAACCCGACATCCGCGGGCCGACTTCAAATTTTTTTTTTTTTTTACTTTTGGAAACTTTCAGGACCTCTGACTTAGTATTGCCATGATATTAAGTCGGAGGGTGCACAGAAAAGCAGTAAAAACTGCTTTTCTGTGCACTTTCCCAGTGCCCGAAGAAATTAGCGCCTACCTTTGGGTAGGCGCTAATTTCTGAAAGCAAAATGTGCGGCTTGGCTGCACATTTTGTTTTCTGAATCGTGCAGGAATACCTAATAGGGCCATCAACATGCATTTGCATGTTGCGGGCGCTATTAGGTTCGGGGGGTTGGACGCGTGTTTTCGGCCCCTTACTGAATAAGGGGTAATGCTAGCGCGTCGAAAACACGCATCCAATAGAGGGTTAACAATGTGCTCCGTCGGAGCGCACTGTACTATATCGACCTGTGTGTGTGTACACATATATACACTGGCATGGGTCAACTAGGGATACTCGAGATGCACAAAAAGAGATGCCATTACAAATACTCCATTAATATCCTCTTCTCTGCTCACAGACCATCGTCCTGGGACTCATTCACCACAATACATATATGCCTTTTAATTGCCTCCTGGATCCCTCAGAGTCAAATATGTTTACTCTTGCTGATGCCTGAGCAATGCCAGGTCATAGCATTGTAGCAGCCTCATAGTTCACATTCATGTCTATGGATGTGATTTTGATGCCATAAAATGCTTTTCTAGCTTTGTCAAACCTTTATTTTTTACTGTATAACAGTGGTTCTCAACCCAGTCCTCAAGCCACACTCAGCCATTCTGGTTTCAGGATATCCGCAATGAATAGGCATGAGATAGATTTGCATACAGTTGAGGCAGTGCATGTAAATCTGATGCCTATTTATTGTGGATATCCTGAAAACAACTGGCAGTCGGCCGGCAAGCTCAAACTACTTTTGCTCCAAGGGAGCAGTAAGTAGAAAAACAAAACAACTGTAAGTTGCTGGGACAGGTTTAGGGGATGGGGAAGAGAGGGGGAGAGGGAGTTTAGGTAGGGAGTAGGGAAGTTCCCTCCCAGTCTGCTCCTTATTTAGAGTGGACTGGGAGGGAACTGGGAAAGGCCCAATTGCATCACTGTGAGTAATTTACTAAATTTTCTCCCAACGTGTGCCACCCGCACGGATTTTAAAATCCAGCGCACATGTGTGCACAGCCCAAGCATTTTATAACATGCGTGTGCCGGCGCACGCATGTTATAAAATCTGCACATCCATGTGCACATGCCGGGAACCGTGCGCATATGGACGTGCGCACCTTTTAAAATCTACCCCTTAGATCTATAGAGGACATAGACAGTTTCTTGCATTCGATCTGTCTTCCTAAGATTGTGGAGAATGCTAGAAATAAATTACTGACACCCTTTACGGAACTTGAGATAATTAATGCTATTAATTTGTTAGCATTAAAAAGAGTCCAGGTCCTAGTGGATATCCATTAGATTATTATTGTCATTTTAGAAAGGAGATGGCCCCTATGTTAAAAGAACTTTTTAATTTCATTGGCACCTCTGATTTCAGTGCTGGTAATCTCTTAGATGCCTTGATCATGATGATTTCCAAACCAAGGAAAGATGCTTCTAATTGTGGATCTTATAGGCCCAATATCTTTAACTAATGCTGTCATGAAAAGTTTTGCTAAAGCCTTGCAGTTGTATCTGGAATATTTATTTATTTATCGTGTTTTGTATACCGTGATTCGGTTTCGCCATCAGAATGGTTATTTGCTCCCGCAACTGGTTAATACAGATCAAATGGGTTTTATGAAGGACAGACATTCGGTTAATAATACCAGAAGATTGTTGGATATTATACACCTGGCCAATCAACGAAAAATACCTGGAGCGATTGTTTCACTTGATGTTGATAAGGCATTTGACAGAGTATCATGGACATATCTTTTTACGGGTATTACAACACTTATTTCCTTCTCAGTTTTTGAATTGGGCGCGGGCATTGTATCAACAACCCAAGGCACAGGTAATGATTAATGGTGTCCCTTCTTCTCTTTCTCCTATTTTGAGTGGAGCACAACAAGGTTGTCCCCTCTCCCCCACTTTATTTAATTTGGCATTAAAACCTTTAGCACAAAAACTAAAGGAAACCACTGACATTGTGGGTATCACTATCCAATCACAGACTCACAAAATATCACTGTACACAGATGACATTTTATTGTATTTAACATGTATGGACACCTATATCCCAACATTAATGTCTCCCTTGGAAAGATTTGGTACACTTAGGGGCGGATTTTAAAAGGTTTACGCGCGTAATATATGCATGTAACCCTTTTAAACCCGCTCCTGCGTGCGCCGAGCCTATTTTGCATAGGCCCGGTGACTCACGCAAGCCCCGGGACAAGCGTATGTCCTGGGGTTTGAAAAAAGGGGCGGGGAGTGGGCGGGTGGGGGCGGGACCGAGGCCCCCGGCACAGTGGCCATGCCGGGGGATAGCGCGCCGGCACTCGGCCGGCACGTGCAACCTACGCCTGCCCGGAGGCAGGTGCAAAGTATGAAACAAAGGTTGGGGGGGGGTTTAGATAGGGCTGGGGGGCGGGTTAGGAGGGGAAGGGAGGGAAAGGTGGGGGGGTGGAAGGAAAGTTCCCTCCGAGGCCACTCCGATTTCAGAGCGGCCTCGGAGGGAACGGGGAAAGCCATCGGTGCTCCCCTAGGGCTCGGCGCGTGCAATGTGCACAAGTGTGCGCCCCCTTGTGTGCGCCGACCCTGGACTTTATAACAAGCGCACGGCTGCGCGTGCATGTTAAAAATCGGGCGTAGATTTGTGCACACTGGGTTGCGCGCACAAATCTACGCCTGCGCATAGATATGAAAATCTGGCCCTTACTGGATAAAAAAAGTTAATTATACAGAATCAGTGATGTTATGTATAGGTTCTACCAGACATACCTGCCTCCATTGGCAACTTTACCATAGCGGACTCTGACATTAAATATCTTGGTATTAAAGTTTCTTTTCAATTGAAAACATTATATCCCTCAAATTATCCCACTATTATAGCAAAAATTCAAACTGTACAGAGATGGATGGATCTCCTATCTCTTTGCTGGGACGAGTTTATCTCATGAGTTTTATATCTTTTTCAGCATTTACCATGTCATGTCCCAAGGAAATCTTTTAAAATCATAAACAGTGCCATATCTTCCTTTACACGTGGAAAGAAGACTCCTCGCATTAAATTAGTTACTCTACAGCTCCCCAGGGGTTATGGGGGGAGGGGGAGAGGTTAGATATTCCTGATTTACATTTATACTATATTGCAGCTGGCCTTATTGGCATAAACAGCTAGTTTTCTTTATCTTCTGAACCAAGTTGGGTGGAGTTGGAAAGGTTTACCTTAAATGCTATATAACTGTCCTCTTTACTATGAGGCCGATACAGTACAGTACAGTACAGTACAGTTCCCTCGGAGGCCACTGTTAACCTGCAATTGGACGCACATTTTCGACACGCTAGCTTTACCCCTTATTCAGTAAGGGGTAATAGCATGTCGAAAACGCGCGTCCAACCCCCCCAAACCTAATAGCGCCCGCAACATGCAAATGCATGTTGATGGCCCTATTAGGTATTCCAGCGCGATTCAGAAAGCAAAATGTGCAGCCAAGCCACACATTTTACTTTCAGAAATTAGCACCTACCCAAAGGTAGACGTTAATTTCTCCGGGCACTGGGAAAGTGCACAGAAAAACAGTAAAAACTGCTTTTCTATACCCCCTCTGACTTAATATCATGGCGATATTAAGTTGGAGGTCCCGAAAGTTAAAAAAAAAGTTAAAAAAAAATTTGAAATCGGCCCGCGCTCGAAAACCGGATGCTCAATTTTGCCGGCGTCCGGTCTCCGAACCCGTGGCTGTCAGCGGGCTTGAGAACCAATGCTGGCAAAATTGAGCGTTGGCTGTCAAACCCTCTGACAGCCGCCGCTCCTGTCCAAAAAGAGGCGCTAGGGATGCGCTAGTGTCCCTAGCGCCTCTTTTTGCCGCGGGCCCTAATTTAAATATTTTTTTTATTTACTGTATCGCACGCACAGGACACTGGCCTGTGCACGCGCCAGGAGAGCGGGAGAGCGGGAGAGCGGGCATTCTCTCCCGCGACTTTTACTGTATCGGCCCAATTGTATCGGCCTGATTGTCTCCTCAGTCTCCTTTGTATAACAGAGTTGGAAGGAGCAGTCCAATGTTATCCCATACATTAAAACTTTGGAGATTAGCTAACAAGCTTACAAAGAGAGAGGTGGATGGGTTTGCTTCTATTTCATTCTTGAAAGGGAAAACCATCCTTGTCTAATGTCACAATGTCTATAGATATGATAACCTGGTATGAAAAAGGACTGCAGACAATGGATCAAATTTGGACGGGAGATGGAATTAAGACTTTTTGTGATTTACAAGATGAATTTGACCTTCCTGATTATACTCATTATGTTTATCTGCAGTTGAAGAAGGATGTGATGAAACTTATTCAGCCGGGAAGAGGGATTCAACCTTGTTCAGGGTTAGAGGCTATTCTTACACTTCCAGATTATATTTGTATCTCATGGAGGAAAGTCATGATCCTGATATTCCAGAAACTCTGATTCGAGCTTGGAACACTGACCTCTCTGTTAATCAAGATGCAGATGATTAGCATGATTATATGGCTGGCTACTTTGAAATTATCTAGGTGTATCAAAATGAGAGAACAAATGTATAAGCTTTTACATCACACGTATAGATATCCAATGTTTTTCTCCAGATTTAGTAATGCCAGTCCTCTCTGTTGGAGGGGCTGTAAGGTTTTTGTTTCTTACCTTCATATGTGGTGGGATTATTCAATTCTTTAATCATTCTGGGGACAAGTTCAAGAAACTGCTCAAGAAATCATAGGTGTTGATCTTTCCTTTATTGCTGTTTCGTGCCTTTTTGGAAGGGGGGGAGGAAGGGAATATTGACCCCAACAAAGAAAAAGTGTCAATATAGATTTTGCATGCTGCACGTATAACAATCACCTATTATTGGGCATCTACTCCTTTGCTTCAGCATTGGAAGTCAATGGATATAGCTGTAATGGAACAAATTTCATTTGCACTATGCAGTAAAACTGCAATATATAATATTTGGCATTTATATTGGCAGTGGCAATATCTAGGTATTGTAATATTGATAGCTTGAAAGTACTGTTCTTGTATATTTACTCTGGAGGAATCATTTTGTATTTTCAAGATGTCCATATATAACTGTGGTTTTCATGATTTTTTTCATTCTTGTATTTGTGTCTTTAAATAAAGAGATTATGAAAAAAAGAACACCACTCCCACAATTGTACATGGGAATACACCTTTTAAACTTGTTACAACAACGATTGTTTAGTTCTTAGTTTACATTTTCTAGAGCATAATTATTTACATAATCTTCCCATGCAAAACAGGGATTTCATAAAGCCATTTAGACAGATAATGGCTTTCCCAGGTATATTCAGCACTTATCCATTTAAATTATTGCCGGGTAATGGAGCGGGCAGGAGGGGTTTCAGGAAGGAATGGAGTTAGCCAGATAAGTTAACCAGCTAACTCCGATTCAGAGTTAGCTGGTTAACTTATCCAGTTAACTCTGGTCGGGCCATGCTACTGAATATACCCTGCTAGTTAGCCGGATATGTTTACCTGGCTAACTAGCCATTCTCAGCAGCTGAATATTGCCCCCCCCCCCCCCCCCCCCATTGAAACTATGTAACTAGATTGTAATATTGATTACTATTGTAATAATTTCAAATTTCTAAAATTAAAGTTTATTTTAATTATAAAAAAATAAAATGTATACCCTTGCTTTGAATTGACACCATTGTCTAAGCAAGTTCAGTGTGTTTTATCTGCCATATTCCAGATGTTAGTAAACATCATAAAACACAACTCACGTCACCTGCAAGAGATAATGAGGCTCATTAATACTGAAATGCAGTACTCAGAACAAGAGCTGTATTAAAAATCCTCTTAAAGGTAGATGTAGACATTAGACAACTTTCCTGAAATAGGTAGGTTCTCTAACTCACATTTCTTTAATTTAGGGTATGAATACTTTTATTCATCAAAGTTGCTATTTATCTTTCTGCTGGAAATGTTTTTAAGTCATGGAGTTGGGTGATTTGAGCCTTTAGTGTTTACAATTTACCAATTAATTTCTATCAAATGAGCCCTATGAGCCCTGCTTAGTACTTATTTCATCATTCCTTTTTCTGCCAAAACAAAAAATCTTTGGTGGTCCATCCAGAACATTTGGTCATGACTCAAAGTCTTTCTGTGCCAGTGATGTGCGTGGATCCACAAGACATGAATAGGTACCTTAGTAAGCAGGATCCTAGGTTATTACAGTACAGTTTTCAGCAGTTTCAGTTATAACATAATCAATATATCGTATTTCCCAACAGAACTGCCGTGCTGTTACCCTACCAGCTCAAACTAAAGAAACTCTTGTGCAAACATAGGAACTAGGTGTAGGACCTCCCACACAGAACTACTGAAAACAGATATCTCAAGTTCTGCAGTAAAAGTAACCCAAACTGAAACATACAGGAATTATTTGTAAAGTTTTATAAAACATACTTGCATTTAACACCTAGATAGTGCTGCTAATCCAGTATCACAATGTTGGTCCATAATTTGCTGTAATAAGAAGAGTTTAAGGAAAGGAATTTATTGAAACTGACCTCTAATTTTGCAAACCTTTCATTAACATTTCCAGAACTGAAAATATATTTTTGGACTATTCAATATCGAAAAAGCCATAAGATGACTCCTGTCATTTATAAACTAATAGGTACAGAGAGTGAAATCTATTATGGTGTAAGACAAAAGTTCTCAAACCTGTCCTAGAAATCCCACAACTACTCAGTATTACAGGATATCCACAGTGGATTAATGAGACACAGTCAGCATGGATTTACACAAAGAAAATCTTGCCTCACCAATCTGATACATTTTTTGAAGGGGTTAATAAACATGTGAATAATGGTGATCCAGTGGATATAGTGTATTTGGAGGCAATGCATACAAATCTATCTCATGCATATTCATTGCGGATATCCTGAAAACCTGACTGGCTGGAGTCCCCAAGGACAAGTTTGGAAACCACTGATGTAGAACATGATATACAGTCCATTGTTTGCCCAATGCTTGCTATCTGTTATGTTTTGGGAACGCTAGGAGAGCGATCCCATCTTGAGGGGATTGTGTGCCCTTGGACCTCGGCATGATCCCAGAAGAATCCAAGTCAGCACAGAGGGTTGGTGGGACGTGTCGAAGCATGGATGAGAACAAAGTCTGACCCTCTGCCAGACCTGCACGCTTTGGGAAGACCACCAATGCAATGGTGGTCTTATGAACAGTCCTCCGACCGTTCCAAGCCCTTTCGGACCTGCCGCTGGGTAACAGCAAGAAGCGGCAGGCCGGATGGAGACTAGGGCAGCGAAGACCGGAACATGGAGATTCAGTCAAAGACTCAGGAACAAGGTACTTGGGTGCACAAACGAAGGCTCAGGAACGAGGTTCAAGGTATTCAGAAGACTCAAGCAAAGTACTGGGTTGAGACTGAGACGCCGCATGCCCTATACAACCCACCCATGGGGCTGGTCGCGGACCACGCTGGACTTGAAGTAGTCTCTAGACGAGATGTGGTTTAATGAAAGGAACATGCCTCAGAAGCTGTTGAGGCCTGCACCGGGGCACACCCTACACAGCCGCCAGTGGCTGGTCGCAGACCACGCTGGAATGGCACAGGTACTGGCAGAGTCTTTGGCATGGATGGAGCAGGCACAAGGAACTTCGTAGACTAGGGACAAGGACAGAAGCAGAAGTCTCCCGGAGGCTTGTGCTGCAGAAGTGAGGAAGGCATTGCACCATGAGGTGCCCTACTCAGCCCGCCCTGGGACTGATCGCGGACCATGACATGGCACGCCAGGAAGGATGGCAACGAGGAATCAGGGATACAGGACACCTGGACTGGATCATGGACATCAGGAACAGGCGAAGAACATCACAGACATCAGGAACAGGAGATGAACATCTGGACTCTTGGATAATCAGGAAGTGGAACCTCAAGACATGAAAACATAGAACATCAGGAAACCAGGGGCACAGGAAGCAGACGAGACATGGAGCTCCAACGAAGAACGAAGGCCTGATGGAGCACTGGGAGATGAGACTTCCAGGAGCAAGTAACTCCAATGCAAGGTAAGGCAGGACTGAAAGTGAAGCCCTCTTATAGGGCTGAAACAGGAAACAGTCATCAAGTGGGACTGGGGCATATCCGGCTGCTGGCCCTTTAAATCTTGTGAAGAGACACGGCCCGCGCCCTAGGAACTGAAAGCAGGAAGTTGTGCAGGACCATGGCCAGCGGCCATGCTGCTGCTAATGCCGAAAAGCAGGGTGTGGCCGAGAAACAGGCCCAGCGTTGTTGGCAGCTCTCAAGCCGCAGAAGGCAGACTGAGGACGGCTCCAGCCACAAGAAAGACCGGGGACTGTGGCCTCCAAGCCGCGGTGCAGGCAGAGAGAAGGTAAGAGGTTGCCCAAGAGGGCTGAATCGTAACAGTATCAGTGTCTTAAGATCATTTATAAGGTATGAAATAGTCATGCATCACTCAGAGCTCTCATACCTGGGGTCGCAGCTGCCCCTCTGTATTGTCTGCATGTGCACAGTCAGATAATAAAATAAGGTAGTAAGATAATTCCCTTCTGTTCTTTTGGTGGCACAAATATTTCTTTAAAGTTTTTACATTGGAACAGCCAGAGGAGTAGCCTAGTGGTTAGAGCAGTGGGCAATGAACCAGGAGACCAGGGTTTGAGTCCCACTGTGCTCCTTTACCCTCCATTGCCTCAGGTACAAACTTAGGGGGTCATTTACTAAGAATATCGCATGTGATAAGGGACGTTTTGTATGCAAAAAGTCCCTTATCGTGTGTGATACCAGGATGGGGGCAGGGTCAGGGTGGTGTCAGCCCCGGAAGAGGAGGAGTTGGGGCAGCACCGGGGCTGATGCATGAAGACTGCGCCGACGGTGAAAGGTAAGCACCTTTATCACTGCCGGTTTCGCGCCGAATAACTACATCTTTTATGGTGTAATTATTTGGCGCGACGCCAGCAGCAATCACACCGCGGAGATGCCATTGCTGCTGGCTAGCACAGAATCGCCCCCCGCCCCCCATTACCTCTGGGATTCAAAGAGCCCAGCGATATTTCCCTATCCCCTCTGGGGATAGGGAAATATCTAAAGAAAAAAAAGTACCTGAATGTAATCCACTTTGAAGTGCTGTGGAATATAAATCCAAATAAATAAGGTGCACAAAGCCAAGCCAAGGGGCCTCTCGGGTAAGTCCCATTTAAGGGATTTTCCACAGTTTCCAGCTCATTTAAAACCATTTTCCACTAGGGCAAAGCACCATGAGCCTTCATTTGCAACTATCTGGGGAGGTTTCCCCTGTTTTACAGCACACACACACCCACCTGTAGTCCAGCCATTGCAGTGCGAGGACAGAATTCACAGGCCACAACTCCTTCCAAAACCCACCTTACTGCACCGTACACTTGGAACAGACTTCACAAGTTACTACGTCATGCTCCTTTTCTGGAATTATTCAAATCCAGTCTAAAAAACCATCTTTTTAAGACTGCTTTTAAATTTTAATCCCTAATTATCTCAACTTATAGAATTATTGATTTTAACCATTTTCTTAATAAATGAAATTCCCAAAGTCTCTTTTGTTCTTTACATTTGTCTTGATTAGATGGTAAGCTCTACTCAGAGAATGTCTCTTATGTTTTACCATAGCGCTGGATATGTCATATAACACTATAGAAGTGATTAGTAGTGAAGGTGATGTGCACCTTAATTCTAGCCAGTAGGTGTCACCATTGACCAATGGCTGAAACTCCCTCCTCCAAAGGGCTGTGAATGCCCAGGAAGCAGAAATAAGGCCCAAGAATTCAACCCGGGTTTTCCCACAGCCATGCACAGCACTAACACTAAGCCACGTAGCTGGTCCATAAGGATCTATTGTCAAAGGGAAAGCTTGTGCAGTTGAGCAGTTGGTCAAGCTGAATTATTATTTTAAACATTTATATTATGCTCATTGGAGCTACTGATCACAATATACAATTTAAAAATATATAAAATAAAATTCATGCAGATTAAAATACATTAAATCTCACCATTTACAAAAGAGACAATTCACAAAACAAAAGTCAATGTTAAAACAATAAAACACAAATAAAATAACGTCTCAACTCAAAATGAGTAAAAAAATGACAGAGGATGTTCAAACTGGGAGTGGTTAAAATATGCCTGCTTAAACATGTAGGTTTTTCTTAAAAATCTGTCAGGTCTGCTTCTCTTTTAAGATCTTATGTAAGGGCATTGACAATAAAGGCCCCATCACAAAAAAAAAGCACATAAGTAAATTGAAGCCTACAATCTTTAAAAGAAGGAATTATTAATAATGATTCTCAGCAGATTGTATTTACCAAAGAGAAAGATAAACCGGATTACAATTCCTATAAATATAAAGGTCTATCCTTTTACAATGATTAAAGACCAGAACTATGCAACCAATATTATACCCCTCCCTATCACCACAGACTACTCCTATCCCCTCCCTTCCTTCCCTTACTAATAGTTTGAATTGTGCCCAGAAAAGCACTGGGAGCCAGTACAGATCTTTCAAATAAGGCATGATGTGTTCACCCTGCTAGCAACTAGTGATCAACCTCGCAGAAGAATTCTGAATTAACTGCAAGATATACAGTCAGCCTTTAGGGATCCCTACATATATTGCATTGTAGTAAACTAAAGGGTTTAAGACTAGTACTTGTATTAGGTTGCAAAAATAGTCCTTAATAAGACGTATTTGAAACGATGCAGAAGGCACAGTTTGTAAAAAGCAGGTTTTAACACTGCATTATTTTGAGGCCTAATGGGGAGCGTAGAATCAATAACATTTTACACCATGGTACAGCATTTTTCCTAGGGTGCTGTGCATGCCTTCCTGCACTGCCTTTCCTCAGCACTTATTTGATTATATGTTTCAGGTTTCCTGCTCATGCCTAATTTAACTGGTAGGCCACACACACTCCTTTACCACCATCTATACCTTGGAAACTAGGTTATCACACTGCCCAAGAGATATGTGACAATTGGTTAAAAGTAAATGATAATAGATAAGAGTTTCTATTGGTGGGCGCTGGGCAGGAAGGGATCTCCTGCAGAGCTCTCTTTCAAATTAATTGCTGGGATGCAGCTGTGGTTGCTTGCTGAGGGTTACTATCTTGGGTGCCATTAGTGGTTGGAAACAGTCTGAATGCTGAGGTCCAAAAAGTGAATAGCACAGACAGAGCAATGTTCAATAAATAAGAAGCTCTGGTTAAGAGCAGTGGAAACTAGTGTCTTGCTAGTATTCACAGCCAAGCAAACTGTAGAAATGGCTCAGAACCATTAGCTAAAAATCTATTTATTGAAAGGAATACAAATATTTCTGGCAGCTACAAGATTCATGAGGCACCTGTGCCCTTGGATGCAGTGACAGTAAAATGCACATAGGGTCATATCTTTTATGAAGACTGGCTGCCTTTTTATATAGATAATATGGTGTAACAACACAACTGCTATCAATCGAAACTCAGTGAAGCTCACCTATTTATTTATTTATTTATTTATACAAGTATTTGTTATTCAACTATAACAAAATTGTGCAAGGTGATTAACAATATAATGAAATATAAAAATCAATAAAATACATTAAAAATATAAAAATTAAAAATACAAACTTAGAGCCAGCATACAATTCTTACAATACAGTTACAATGCAGTATAGTTTTTTTCCAGGCATCATGTTTCAAACAATCTCAAAATGCTTTAAAATTGCATGTCATATAATACAAGATAGCAAATGTTGCTTACCTGTAACAGATGTTCTCACAGGACAGAAAGATGTTGGTCCTCACATATGGGTGACATCACAGGATGGAGCCCAATCACGGAACACTTTTGTCAAAGTTTCTAGAACTTTGACTGGCACCTACTGGGCATGCCCAGGATGGCACTAACCTTGCAACCAGCAGAAGTCCCCCTTCAGTCTTGTTTAAAGTGCCAAAAATAAAATAAGAAAACGTAATGAACCCAACACCGCGGGGTGGCAGGCGGGTTTCGTAAGGACTAACATCCTGCTGTCCTGTGAGAACACCAGTTACAGGTAAGCAACATTTGCTTTTTCACAGGACAAGCAGGATGGTAGTCCTCACATATGGGTGAGTACCGAGCTGAGGATGTCCGAGATATACACCAAATTTACCCAAGAAGTGCAACCGGCACAACAATTGGGGTGGAATTTGGTAGAGGGCATCCTGAACCCTAACTAGCAGGCGGAAGGGTGTTGGTACATCAAGTTGCAAAAAAGGTTGCGCAAGACAGATTGGCCGAAGATGGAATCTTGTCTTCCAGCCTTGTCCAAACAATAATGGGCTATAAAGGTATGGAGAGAACTCCAGGTAGCAGCCCTACAAATATCAGGCAGCAGCACTGATCATAGGTGCGCTACTGATGTTGCCATGGCCCTGACAGAGTGTGCTTTAACATGGTCTTGAAGTGGAATGCCTGCTTGCTGATAGCAAAAGGATATGTAGTCCGCTAACCAGGAGGAGAGAGTCTGTTTACCCACAGGTTGCCCCAATCTGGTGGAATGGAAAGAAACAAACAGATGAGTGCTTTTCCTGTGGGCAGTTGTACGGTCTAGGTAGAATGCTAGAGCTCGTTTACAGTCAAGGGTATACAGTAGGGGTGTGCATTCGTTTTGAACTTAAATGGAAAACGCAACTTTTTTTTTTTTTAACTTAAAAAAGTGATGAGGCGTAAACGATCGGATTTCCAACTTATTCAACATAGCTATGTTGAATACGTTGGAAATCGCGATTGTTGATCTAAATAAAAATTTAAACCCCTCACCCTCCTTAATCCCCCCCCCCCCAAGACTTACCAAAACTCCCCAAGCTGGCCAAAAGTTCCGTGAGGGTCCGGGAGCGGATGCATGGGGAATCACGTGACATCCGCGTCACTCCGACGTGACGCCGACGTCACATGGTCCATCGCGGTTCCGCTCCCGGACCCCTCGTTGGGCCCAAAAGGCACTTTTGGCCAGCTTGGCCAGCTTGGGGGGGTCAGGAGGCCCCCCCAAGCTGGCCAAAAGTGCCTTTTGGGCCCAACGAGGGTTCCGGGAGCGGACCCGCGGGGAATCACGTGACGCCGCGTCACTCCGACGTGGCGCCGACGTCACATGCTCCTTGCAAAGGAGTTCAGAAATGGCGTCCTGACCCCGCTGGACCACCAGGGAGTTTTGGTAAGTCTTGGGGGGGGGGGATTAAGGCGGGTGAGGGGTTTAAATTTTTATTTGCACATATGGACATAGACTCAACTTATGGAATTCTCCATATGTCCATATTGACCGCAAATGACCCCCCCTTTCGACTTATGGACTTATGAACTTAAACTTTTGGTCTGCACATCCCTAGTATACAGAGCTTGCTCTCCTGGGTTTGAGTGGGGCCTGGGAAAGAAAGTAGGTAGTATAATGGATTTATTGATATGAAACTCTGATACTACCTTAGGCAAAAACTTAGGGTAAGTGCGGAGTACTACCTGGTCGTGCAGAAGTTTAGTGTAAGGCGGGTAGGTAACTAGAGCCTGTAACTCACTAACTCTGCGAGCAGATGTGATTGCCAGAAGAAAAATCACTTTCCATGTGAGATATCGAAGATCACAGGATTGGAGAGGCTCGAATGGTGGTTTCATGAGCCGACCCAAAACTAGGTTAAGGTCCCAAGAAGGGGCCGGAGGGCGCAGTGGAGGTTTAAGGTGAAGCAAGCCCTTCAAAAAGCGTGTGACAAGGGGTTGTACTGAAATGGGTACATCCCCCACACCCTTATGGAAGGCAGCTACCGCACTGACATGCATCCTGATGGAAGACATTTTTAGACCTGACTCTGATAGGTGCCAGAGGTAGTCCAGAAACTTCGTGGTGGAACAGGTAAAAGGATCAAGTGACAGTGAAGAACACCATGACTTAAACCTGTTCCATTTGTAAAAATAAAATTTTCTCGTGGAAGGCTTCCGTGAAGCAATCAGGACATGGGAAACTGGCTCCGAAAGGTTGAATGGCTGAAGAATCAACCTTTCAACATCCAGGCAGTCAGGGTCAAGGCCTGAAGATCGGGGTGATGTAGGTAGCCATCGTTCTGAGTGATCAGAAGTGGGTCCTTCCCCAGGGGAATGTGCCTGCGAATGGAGAGGTCCTGAAGAATTGGAAACCACACCTGGCGTGGCCAGTGAGGGGCTATCAGGATCATGGTTCCCTTGTCGTGACATAACTTTACGAGAGTCTTGGAGAGAAGTGGAAGTGGAGGGAATGCATATAGGAGACCGATTGCCCATGAAAGGGAGAACACATCTCTAGTTAAACTTGTTCCGCTGTTATATGTAAGGGCTCCGCCCAAATGTTTTTGTTTTTTGTAAACCGATGCGATGTGTCAACGGATGTCGGTATAAAAGAGACCTTAAATAAATAAATAAAAAAAATAAATAGTTAGTGAGTGTTGACTGCGAATGAGAGAGCAAACGTTCTCTACTTTGCGGTTTTGAGATGACGCAAAGAGATCTATGTGAGGGTAACCCCAACGTTGGAATATTGAGTCCACTACTGTGGGGTTGAGGGACCACTTGTGCGGCTGAAAGGTGCAACTCAGCTTGTCTGCCAATACCTTGTCCACTCCCGGCAAGTAAGTGGCCATGAGGTACATCAAGTGGGAGAGGGCTTCCGCCCATATCTGTGCAGCTTCCTGACACAGGAGCTAGGAGCCCATCCCTCCCTGTTTGTTGATGTACCACATGGCCACCTGGTTGTTCATCTGGATCAGGATGACCTGGTTGGAAAGGCGATCCTGAAACACCCTGAGAGCATATCTGATTGCTCTTAGCTCCAGGAAATTTATTTGGTGTTTGGCTTCCTCTGGAGACCAAGTCCCTTGAGTTTGAAAATTGGCAATATGTGCTCCCCAGCCGAGGTTGGAAGCATTGGTGGTAAGGCTTATTTGAGGATTTCGAGTCTGGAAAGGTAGGCCTTGGAGGAGATTGGTCTGATTTTTCCACCAAGCCAGAGACTGACGAAGTGGGTCGGTGATGTGGACAATGGTTGACAGTGGTTGAATGGCTTGAGTGCATTGTGACTGTAGAGTCCACTGCATGCCTCTCATGGCCAAGTGGGCCATCAGAGTAACATGCACCGAGGATGCCATGTGCCCCAGCAGGATGAGGAAATGGCATGCAGTTGAGCATTGTTGAGACTGTAGCTGGTGTGCAAGAGATGTGAGAGTGAGAGCTCGCTGTCGAGGCAGAAATGCCTTTGCTTTGAAGGTGTCCAAGTCTGCCCCTATGAATGACAAAGTTTGAGATGGGACTAAGCAGGATTTCGTGTAATTGATGAGAAATCCTAGAGAGATCAGAGTGTGTAAGGTAAGACGTAGGGATGACCGAGCCGCTTGCTGAGTGGGAGCCCTGATTAAACAATCGTCGAGATAGGGGTAGACGAGAACACCTTGGGTCCTTAGGAAGGCTGCCACCACTCCGAGACACTTTGTGAAAACTCGTGGAGCAGATGATAGGCCAAACGGGAGCATTCGGTACTGATAGTGCTTTGGGCCTACCAGGAATCTCAGAAATCTGCGATGAGACGGAGTGATGGCTATATGCGTGTAAGCGCCCTGGAGGTCTAGAGAGCAGAGCCAGTCCCCTCTTTGCAGAAGAGGAAGGAGGGAACCCAAGGTTACCATTTTGAACTTTTCACGTTGGAGGTACTTGTTGAGGGCACGTAGGTCCAGAATTGGACGAACTCCACCTGACTTTTTGGGGATTAGAAAGTACCAGGAATAAAATATGAGGCCCTGTTGGGAGTAGAGCACTGGTTCGATTGCTCTGGATCGAAGGAGGAGAGAGACTTCCTAGTCCAGGAGTAATGAATGGTCTGATGTTCCCCACTTCAGCTGAGGTGGGGAATCCGGTGGGATGGAGAGAAAGTTCAGGTGATAACCTTGAGAAATTATGGCAAGGACCCACTGGTCTGAGGTGATTGTGTGCCACATGTTACTGAAGTGGCACAATTGACCTCCCACTGGTACATGCAGCAGTGGAAGCTGGCTGCTGCTCTCTATGCAGCAGTCAAAAACTGGAAGCAGGGCCCGGCTGAGGAGCTGCTTGCGGTTTTTGTTTATGAGGTTGATGAGACTGGGCCTTTTGGAAAGGCTTTGTGGAGCGACTTCTAGACGGTGGTGGATAGGACTTCTTTTGACGATAGAACGACTTTTTGGAGTCCTTCCTGAATAGTTGTTTGGCTGGGTATTCAGAAGGCATCAGAGAGAGTTGGCGAAGAGTCTCATGATGATTCTTGAGTTGCGCCACTGTTTGTTGGATCTGTTTCCCAAATAGATTGTCTCCAATGCAAGGCAGATCGGATAATCTGTCCTGGACTTCAGGACGTAAGTCCTAAGAGTTAAGCCAGGCCCATCTTTTTGCAGAAATAGCAGCTGCCGAAACCCTGGAAGCGGTATCGAAGATGTCATAAGAGGACCTTATTTCATATTTCCCTGCTTCAAAACCTTTGTGAACCAGGGTTTGTAGCTGTTTCTGGAATTGCTGAGGTAGGGACTCTGCAAATTCTTGTATTTGTTTGAAGAGAACCCTGTTGTACTGGGTCATATAAAGTTGGTAAGATGCAGTCCGAGAGATAGGCATTGATCCCTGGAAGACACGCCGACCAATGGCATCCAGGAATTTCTGCTCCTTGTCTGGAGAGAAGGAAGAATGGAGCTTTGAACGACGTGCCCTCTTTTGGGCAGATTCAACAACTTCGGACTGGTGATCCAATTGAGGTTTTTGGAACCCTGGAGCTGACTGGACCAAATATGTGGTGTCTGCTTTCCGGTTGACTGGTGCTACCGAACCATGGTTTCCCAATTCTTTTTGAGAAGATCCAAAAGAACTTGATGGATACGGATGGAGGTGATTTCTTTGGGAGCATTCAGAACTTGTAACAGCTCCATCATCTGATGTCTATCATCTTGCTCTGACTGTAGTTGGAAAGGAACTAACTCCGACATTTCCTTCACAAAATTGATGAAAGCAAGTCCTCCGGAGGAGAATGCTTCCTGCTTTCAGTAGGAGAGGGTGGTGATGGTAAATCATCAGTGTCTGGTGATGATCTTAAGTTCCATTTTCGATTGTGTGTTACTAAGTATTTGCTTAGCCAATTGCTTTGCTGTCCTATGATCATTTTGTGCAATGTTGTCAATACTTTGTATTCAATTCGGTATTTTATTGGGAGCCAATGTAATAAGATTAAAGTTGGTGTTATGTGCTCCAGTTTTTTTGATCCAGTCAGGGCGCATGTCTACTAAAATTCCCCCACATACGTGCTAAAAGCGGCATTTGCACAAATATGGTTAAATTTTAAAAGCGTGAACGCGTCCATGTGTGCGCGGTTCCCGTCATGTGCACATAGACATGCTGATTTTATAACATGTGTGCACCGACGCGTGCATGTTATAAAATCCGATACCCGCACGCACATGCGCACCCAATTTTATAGCAGTGTGCGCACGAGTGGCGTCTAAGAGGGGATTTTCTAAAAAGGTGTGTGGTGATGCATTCGGGACACCCCCAGTTCTCTCCCAGTCCTCTCCAATAAAAGAGCGGACTGGGAGGGAACTTCTCTAACACCTATCTAACCTGCCCTCCTTTCCCCCTCTCTTCTCTGTCCCGACCCCTAAACCCTAGCTAACTACCCTCATATTTTTCTCCAAGAACTTACTACTGTTCCTACTGGGTGCTGGCATTCACTTCCTTGAGACAGAGTCTAATGGTCGCTGTCCTGACCAGCTCCCACCCCGCCCCTTTGACAGAGGCATTTCCACGCATACCGGTAGATACACACGTGGTTGGGTTGTTTTTAAAATGCGCTTGGCGCACGCTTGGCCCGGCCACACACGTATTTCTCGGTTTTTAAGCACACCGACCTTTAATAATCTACGTTATAGGCTCATGCCTACTTAAAATTGCGCACACATGTGCACGTGTTCAGTTTACTTTATCTCACACATGCATGTATGTTATAATATGGCTGCGTCCCTTGGTGTGAACCAGTAAACGCGCACAAGTGCACCCTCGCACCTGTTTAAAAGTTACCGTCTTAGTCCATAAAAATTATATAGAGCTTTCAATAATGTACCTTATTGTTATGCTCTCCTTCTCCAGAGGGGAGGAGCTAGTAATCTGTTACGCTCGCCTCCTCCAGAGGGGAGGAGATAGCAATCTGCTGTCGCTCACTCCGCCAGCGGAGTGAGCGACAGCAGATTGCTATTTCCTGATGTTCTGCTGTTCTCCTGAAAGGGGAAGGAGTAGCGATATGACATGACCTGCTCCTCCAGAGGGGAGGAGTTAGCTATCTGTAGATCTGTTAGCAAACTGCTGTTAGATGCTTCTGTAAGGAAAGGAAGTAGCAATCTGTTACCAATCTGCTAAGGATTAGCAATCTGTTATGGATCAACTCTCCAAGGAAGAGGAGTTGGCAATAGGTATATAGTACTTCGCTACTGAGATAGCAATCTATCATGCCCCCCGCTACAGAGTAACAATCTGTATATATATATAAGCTGCTGGTAAGTCTCAGAGAAAGAGGAGTAGCTGTCTATATAATACTTCTGTGAGCGGAGTTAGTGGTCTGTAGTGGTTGGCTCCCACAAGGTGACAATAGTGAAAGGATTGACCACTTGGAGGAAATGGTGAATCCCTGGGCTGATGGCAGATGACAGCGCCCCCAGGAGGAGATCCTGAGAGGAACCACCGGCTAGGCTAGAATATGAGATAAACACAATAGTTCTTTATTAGACTGGAAGCTGAACCACCAGTGGTGGCAGTAGTGAGTCGTTGTGTCCGGAAAGGCTGAAGTCCTTCTGATACTGGAATATAATCTCTGGGTTGCTGAGCTGTAGAGAGAGAGACTAGAAGTAGTGAGTAGACAGGGTATACTGGATACAAGATGGTAAACTCACAATAGTAGATGTCTGCAATGGTCTCTATGCCACAGAGAGTCTTCAGTACATTCAGGAACAGGAGCCGTAGGCGAGCACTGGTTCCCACAAACAGTCTGTAATAAAAACTCACAATTGCTGTATAAGATTCTAGGAACATGGGCCCTCATGGAGTGAGTACCGATTCCTATCTGTAATCTTGCCAATGTAATTCTTGATCTCTGTACCTGCGATAATGTCTTGGACGGAAGGGAGTCTTCAGAGCAATAGAAATGTAGGCCTTCGTGGAGCGAGTACCGATTCCTATGTAATAGAACTCACTGTGTTCACGTCCGCGATCGCTTCCAGGCAATGAGTGTTCTGGAAATCTGAAATCAAGAAGAGAGAGCGGAGCCCCCATGGAGCGGGTACTCCTGGTAAGTTTGAAAAGGCCGAGCAGTGGGGACGGGTTCCCCTGCTGACTCAGATCGTTGTTGCAAGTATCGTGGACTGCCGAAGCAAGTCCCGTTGGAGTTCCTTGCTAACTCATTAGAGGTTAGCAAACAAAGACCTTTTAAAGTGCAAATGGATGACATCACTACGGGGGACGCCCCCGAGGTTCGCTCCCTTGCTGGTACAAAGTCTGGAGCGCGCGAGCACAGCGCCCTTACGTCATCGGGAACATGGCGGATCCGTAGGGACCAAGAGGTGGAGAGAGCCGCGGCTGCACTGTCCGTCAGAGCCGAAGGGAGTCACATCCCAGGTAGAGAGGGTGGAGTGAGGGGTGAGAAGAGGCAAGAACACAACACTTATCTGTTTCCCCATACGCTTACGTGATCACAGCCCCTTCGCGTGACAATGATATTCTTGGCAGGATGCTGCAGTAGTTTGCTGTTGGCTTTTGCAGCATTTTGTCTTCTACCCGATTACATCACGCCATTTCCAAGTGTCTAAATTCAAATTCAGTACTATGAGATGGTATTCCCTGGATTTTCAGTTTACAATCTGGGCTCTAGTCATCCTGTGAAATGTCATTCTGCCTGAACAACTATGAACTAGAGGCAAAGTGCTTGAAGCTGCCTTGTATGAACTGTTATGGGGAAACTAAAGACAAAATAAAAAATTGATTAAAAAAGACTATCACAGTTACCTTGAAGACAGCATGAAGTGGGTCTGAATGGAAATATACCTGTGATGGTCCTGCCTCTGTGGACTCCTTTTAACTCAAGGAGATTACTTCTGCGTTCTGTCTTATGTGTTTCCTTTTCCTTCCCTCTTCTTTTAAATATCTTTGTCTCTTGCCCTGTAATTCAGAATGAGTCATCAAATTCAGATGCACAACTCAAACGAATTTTATGTTACTTATTTCTAACGGTAAGGTCTTGGCCCAGATCATGCCCATGTCATTGCAACACTGCTGCTTGCTGACTCCCACGCTGGGATTTCCTCCTTCAGGCCTGTAACCCCAGGCAGCCTCTTGTTTGTCTTTGTTTACTTTGAATGATGTCTCGCCATCTAATAAATAGTGCAAGCAAGAGGTTTGTATTTGTTTGGGAATTATTTCCTGTGGGCTGGGGATGAGCTGTTTCCAGAGGCAGCTCAGCACGGCAGTCATGGGACTGTGGGAGTCTCCGCTACGCTGAGAAATGCAGGAACGCAATGTGATGATTGTTTGTTCCAAATGCATGACTTGTTTATTTATATTTTAGTTTTCATAAATTCTCTTGACCTTGGTCCAATTAAGTGCATTAAAACACATCCCATTGGGAGCAGTAATGACAGAGTTGCCAGTTGCCCAGTTCCAGGAGGGAGATTTTTAGGCCATTCCCGAATTTCTGACAACCTCAACCTGATGTATCTACAGCACTGACATCAGTGGACAGAATCAAGAACAAATCCCACCACGCATTGGGGCTGTGACGACGCTGCTTGCGGGCCTAGCCGCATGCAGCCTCTCACCTGCCATGTGGCCTGAGCACCGCTGCCATCAGCTCTCTGCAGCAGGCGAGCCGCCGACACTGCCATCTTCCACTTGGCCCGAGCGCCACTGCTGTCTGCTCTGCGGTGGGCAGAGCCGCCACCAACGTCTTTCAGGCCGCTGCCGATGCTGCCATGCATGCGGCCTGAGTGCCACCACCGACATGCTCCTTTTTTTGCGGCATGGAGCTGCCGACGTCCCGGGCCTTGTTTTGCAGCCCAGTGCCACCTCCAGCCTAGTTCTTCGTGGCATGGATGCCACTGTCCCTGGTCCTGGCCTCTCTCTAGATGTGCGGCTGTGCCTCTCCTGGATATTTAAAGGGCCCGTGACGGGAAAACCCCCCGTGGCCCCGCCTGATGACCTCATCTGGGCATCTTCTCTTCAGCCTTATAAAAGGGCTCCTCATCGCAAGGAACCAGTCTGCTCCTGGATTCCGCATCTCTTCCAGCTCTTCGTTCTAGGAGGATTCGAGGTCCATCTTCGCTTCTTCAAGGTCTTCTGTTCTTCGTGGGAGCTCCCTTGTTTTTGTCCCTGGTTCCTGGTCTCTCATCGGATCCTGCGTCCTCATCCATCCTGTGCCTTGATGTTCCTGTCATTTTGCGTTCCAGCCCTGATCCTGATGTCCTCATCTCTGGCTCTTTGTCCTGCTTCCAGATTTCCTGCTTGTGCACCTTTCCTGGCGTGCCACCATCGTGGTCCGTGACTAGCCACTGGGGGCTGTGGAGGGCGCTTCGTGGCACAAGGCCTGTCTTCACGTCTGCAAAGCAAGTCTCTGTAAGGCCCTTGTTTTTAATGCCAAGGTCTGTTCCTGAATTCGAGTTCCGAGTCTTGAATCCTGAGTCTTAAATCTTGTTCCCGGTCTTCAGATTACCTTGTTCCTGCTTCCATCCATGCCCAAGCCAGAATCTGCTCTGCTTCAGCGTGGTCCACGACCAGCCATGGGCGGCTGTGTAGGGCATGCCTCGGTGCAGGCTCTTCTGAATCTTCGACATGTTTCCAGTTCCAAGACTCCACTTTCTTGCCTGGAGTCTGCTTGCTTTTGGCATGGTCTGCGACCAGCCATGGGCGGCTGTGTAGGGCGCGCTGCGGTGCAGTACTCAACCTGTACTAGTGCCTGAATCCTGAAACCTTGTCCGAGTCTCCAAGTATCCTGAAACCTTGTCCGAGTCTTCCAAGATTCCTGAAACCTCGTCCAAGTCTTGCCTATGTCTCATCCAAGTCTCCAAGTGCCATCGCCTGTCCTCGACCTCTGTCCGTCCTGCCGCACCTGCAATTTCCAGGCGGCGGGTCCAAATGGACTATCGAGTGGCTGGAGGGCTACTCCAGAGACCAGCATTACGTTGTTGGGTCTCTTCTGGTGCATTCGGGTTCGGCAGAGGTCAGGGTTCCAAGACTCTAGCCTGTCCGCCCATGCTCGTATGCATCTCGCCTGCCTCTGGGGCCGTGCCATGGCCTAAGGGCACACTATCTCACCGGAATCAGGACCGCTCCCTAGAGCTCCTGCAGCAAGGATATAAGTTCAAAACCCAGACTGGCCAAACAAAAAAAAACCCTCCTAGAACTGAGTAACTTGGCAGCTCTGTAATGAAAGGGAGAAGGGGCACAGTTACCTATCCATATTACTGGATTTCCTTAACAGTGAGATGACAGATGCTTGAATGTAGATGACAGAAACATGAATGGTCTATAGCTATGATTAAAGCCTTAAGAGTTGGCACTACTTGGCTAACCCCTTTTGTGTCTGGCCCAGCAGTATAATAAATTGTTTTCTGGATTTCCATTATGGGAAATGCTAAAAAAAATAATTACATAAATAAAAATAGCACAAATGTGATGTGCACTCATGTTTATTTACCTGAGTGGGTCCCAAACCTGTCCTGGAGGACCCCCAGCCAGTCACGTTTTCAGGATATCCACAATAAATATGCATGAGATAAATTTGCATGACCTGCCTCCATGTCATGCAAATTTTATCTCATGCATATTGCAGAGGAGTTGTGCATTCAGAAGCGCTCTTAGACTAGAAGAAAAGCTTTTAAAAAGAAGGCATTGGGGTTGGCAACGGGCTTTTTCTGATATTCTCTGCTGTAATCAATGATCTCCTACTCTTTGTGACAGAAACAGAGAGCAATGACACTGATTTCTGTGTTCACTGGGGGCAGAGTAGGAGTGGGGTAGAGACTGAAGAAGTGCTGGTGCCAGTCAAGACTGATTTTTGTTTAGCTGCAGACAGACTGAAGTGAAAAGAAGCACAGCCTTGCTAGCCTTCTTGGTTCTGTTTCTAACAGTTTTTTGTAGTGTATGCAAAAGGAGTCTGTCATCAGTGCACATATATACACTGTATATTACTCCTGGGGGAATTCTGTGCTACTGTGTAACGCAGAATTTGCGCAGAAGTAGCACAGAATTCCCCCCCTGCACAGAATTGCCAAATTTTGCATAGAAAATGAAGGCCCAGCAAGCAGTTCGTGGCACATGGGGGCCTTCCCTTTTCGCCACGAATGGCACGCCGGGCCTTCATCTTTGCCGCGAACGGAGCGCGTCCCGCGGCATGCCGGTGAGAGAGAATGTGTGTGTGAGAGAGGGGAGGGTGACAGAGAGCATGGTTGGTAAGAGGAGTGGTGGGGAGGGTGAGAGAGAGCAGGAGGGTGTGAGAGAGCATGGGAGGTAAGAGAGGGTGGGTGGGGGGGATGCTTGAGTGTGGGTTTCAGAGAAAGGGAGCCTATATGAGGGGAGGGGGATGCCGGTGAGAGAGAATGTGTGTGTGAGAGAGGAGAGGGGGTGTGGGGGAGGGTGAGAGAGAGCTTGGCTGGTAAGAGGGGGAGTGGGGGGATGCTTGAGTGTGGGTTTCAGAGAGAGAGCCTATATCAGGAGATTGTGAAGGAGTGTGTATGTGTGTGAGAGATTGTGTATGAAAAAGGTATCGTGTGTATGTGAGGGTGCTAGCCTGTGTGAAGGGATTATGTATGTGTGAGACAAAGCCTGTGTGAAGGGGTGCATGAGAGAGGGACATAGGTAGCCTGTGTGAGGATGTATGCATGAAAGAGAAAGGGAGCTTGTGTGGGTGTGTATGCAAGAGAGAGAGCCCTATATGAGGGGATGTGTATGTGCGAGAGAGTGAGGGAGCCTGTATGAGGGTGTGTGTAGTGGAAGGGACACTCTTACAGTGAATTTCTAGGGAAATTCTGCTCAAAATATTTAAAATTCTGCAACAGTAATAACTTTTTTCTGTAATAATTTAAAATGTAACTACTTAAAGACTGTCATGTAAATTGTGTTATTTTGACCAATATAAAGTTTGCAGAATTTTCAGTTTTTGTGCGCAGAATTTTAAATTTTTTTGCGCAGGAGTAGTATATGTGTCTGTGTGATAGAGACATTGTTGCACACTTTCGGCCTGATTTTAGAAAGCATTTACAAGCTTAAAATTGGGTTTTACACATGCAAATACAGGCTTTTGAAAATTGCTACAATATGTCATTGAATTATCCATAGGATTTTCATATGTAAGTGCACTTTACATGTGTAAATGGCTTTTTAAAATTGCTATGATAGTATGTTACATTTATACATGGAGATCCTTTTAAAATGGCCTCCATTGTGAGGGATAGCTCTAGAAAGACAGAGACTGAGTTTGTGCCATCATTAACAAACTGCTGCTGCTATCGGGCCGATACAGTAAAATCACGGGAGAGCGGGCGAGCCCCCGCTCTCCTGTGTGCGCGATACAGTATTTTAATTTATTTTAATTAGGGCCGGCGGTAAAAATAGGCGCTAGGGACACTAGCGCGACCTTAGCGCCTCTTTTTTGACAGAAGCGGCGGCTGTCAGCGGGTTTGACAGTCGACGCTCAATTTTGCAGGCGTCGGTTCTCGAGCCCGCTGACAGCCACGGGTTCGGAAACCGGATGCCGGCAAAATTGAGCATCCGGTTTTCGACCCGCCAGCCGTGGGCCCATTTTAAATTTTTATTTTTTTATTTTTTACTTTTTTAAACTTTCGGGACCTCCGACTTAATATCGCCATGATATTAAGTTGGAGGGTGCACAGAAAAGCAGTTTTTCTGCTTTTCTGTGCACTTTCCCGGTGCCCGGAGAAATTAGCACCTACCTTTGGGTAGGCGCTAATTTCTGAAAGTAAAGGGGTAGATTTTCAAAGGGATACGCGCGTATGATATGCGCATACCCCCCGAAAACCTATCCCAAACCCCCCTGCGCACCGAGCCTATTTTCCATAGGCTCGGAAGCGCGCGCAAGCCCCGGGACGCGCGTAAGTCCCAGGGCTTGCATGGAGGGGCGTGTCGGGGACGTGTCAGGGGGGCGTGCCACTAGTGGCGCGGCGTTTTGGGGGCGGGCCCGGGGGCGTGGCACCGGCCTGGGGGCGTGGTCGAGGCCTCCGGACCAGCCCCCGGGTCAGGTGATGGCGCGCCAGCAGCCCGCTGGCGCGCGCAGATTTACATCTGCTTTCCGCAGGCGTAAATCTGCCAACAAAGGTAGGTGGGGTTTAGATAGGGCCGGGGGGGGGGGGGGGGGGTTTAGGTAGAGGAAGGGAGGGGAAGGGGAGGGGAGGCAGAAGGAAAGTTTCCTCCAAGGCCACTCCGATTTCGGAGCGGCCTCGGAGGGAACAGGCAGCGCGCGCTGGGCTCGGCGCTCGCAGGTTGCACAAATGGGCACCCCCTTGTGCGCGCCGACCCCGGATTTTATAAGATACGTGCGGCTACGCGCGTATCTTATAAAATCCAGCGTACTTTTGTTCGCGCCTGGTGCACGAACAAAAGTACACCCGCGCGTACATTTATAAAATCTACCCCTTAGTGAATCGCGTGGGAATAACTAATAGGGCCATCAACATGCATTTGCATGTTGTGGGCGCTATTAGGTTCGGGGAGGGGGGGTTGGACGCACATTTTGGACGCGCTATTACCCCTTACTGAATAAGGGATGTAGCTAGCGTGTCCAAATGCCAGCTAACAGTGCGCTCCGTCAGGGCGCACTGTACTGTATCTTTGGCAAGTTGGCTTTGTGCTTGCTAAGCACTGATGTGAACTCAAGTCTGTGAACTAGACTGAATGTGTATGGCAGACACACTCTTTCAGTAGCAGAGTGGTACTTTGAGTGCTGGTTACAGTATCATGGTGTAATCCCACCCTACTATTCCTCATTCAGGCCTCTCCGACTCAGAGAGCAGCTGGCAAAGAGACAGCGTTACTATTCCACAGAAGGGGTTTTGTTGAATCAGAGGCCAAGATAATCAATCCCCCATTGTGTTTGTGAACCCTGTGGGGGCGATTTCTCCTTCTGATTTAAATGTTTATAAATTAGTAGCAAAAACTCAGATTTGTTTTTTGCCTGAATTCTTATTGTGATCACAAGCCAGGACTGTTTATATTTAAACGTTTACTATGGCCAGGAGGCAGCAAGCAACCTCCTGAACCAAAAGGGTGAGATAAATTGTTTGAATCTGGAGAAAATAAGTTACCTTGCCTCTGAACTGTGGCCTTCTACATCCCAGGGGGGGGCTTCGGCTTCCAAGGGTGAAGCCGCCTAAGTCCCAGCGGTTGGGCTCCTACGGGCTCCTCCCGGGGGAGTACCAGCTTCCAGGTGAAGAGCCTCTACATCCTGCCTGAACATCTGCCTCCCAGCCTGCCACATACTAGAGACATTGACCACCTTTCCCAGTCTCCTGCAGGTCGGCCCAAGGGTCCACTAAACTGAGACTCCCATAACAGATCGATTAAGATCGATGAGAGAGTCTAGAGGATTGTGGAGGTCACGTGCCGCTAGTTCATCTTTGATGCAGGGATTGCGACCCTCCAGAAAGAAGGCCTATAAACAGCACAGGTCCCAGTGTAGTTCCGAGGACAAGGTTTTAAACTCAATAACATAATCATCCAAAGGTTTGGTACCTTGCTGTAAGTGCAGGAGAGCGGATCCAGCGATGGTCTTACAAGCGGGATCGTCAAATACTGAACGAAAGAGTGTGAGAAATCCTGTCAAACCCTGGAGTATGGGGTCATTACGTTCCCAGAGAGGTGAAGCCCAGGCCACAACTTTTCCATCTAGCAGAGATAGAATGTATGTAATTTTGGAGACTACATCTGGGAAATAGGTAGGTTGAAGCGAAAAGTGCATGCAGCACTGATTTAGAAAGCCCCTACATAACAGGGGATCACCTGTAAAGCATGTAGGTGCTGGCAAGGATACGGAGAGATGTGCAGACGTCACTGTAGGCGAGGAGAGGACCTTGTCAGGCGTCCTTGTAGAGTTCAGCTGCGAGTTTAACTGATTAAAGGCGGCAGTCAATGTCTCTAGTGTCTGTTGTTGGTCGGCTAGACGTTGGGCCAGGCCAGGGATGGCCTGAGGGCCTGAGAGCTAAGCTGGGTCCATGAAGTTAGCAATCTGTTATGGTTTGGATCACTACAACTCCTTGAAATGCGTTAATATAACATGCTTTTTTGAGACTTGCCAAGTTATTTTATTTGCAGTAGATTACCTATTTATTTATTTTAAAATGTTTAGATACTGCTTTTTGAATAAAATATTGGTCAAAACGGTTTACATAGTGAACATACATAATTGGAAATAGTTAAACATAAACAGGTAGAGTTAACTTCAAAAATGTGTAATTAAAAGACAAAATATAAAAGTATAGGGGCTGATTTTCAGAGGATTTACACGCGTAGGGGGGTTATATGTGCTGGGCCTATTTTCAAAAGGCCTGGCGACGCACGTAAAGCCCCGGACTCGTTTAAGTCCCGGAGCTTTACTAAAGGGGCAGTCCGGGGCCAGGGTGGGGCAGGCTCAGAGGCTCCTGGCACAGCGGCCATATTTGCCGCTGTGCCGGGGATCGCGTGCCGGCAGTCAGCTGGTGCGTGCAACTTGTGCCTTCCTGGAGGCAGGCACAAAAGATAAATAAAAGTTAGGGGGGGTTAGAATAGGGCTAGGGGGGGAAGGTTAGGCTAGTGGGAAGGGAAGTTCGGAGAGGCCTGGGAGGGAACGGGGGGAAGGCAGTGCGGCTCGGTGTGCGCAAGCTGCACAATTGTGCACCCCCTTGCGCGTGCCGACCTCTGATTTTATAACTTGCGTGCGCCTGTGCGCACAAATTATAAAATCAGGCGTACCCTTTTAAAATCTACCCCAATGATAATTTTTAAAAGAGGAGGGATTGGGGCGGAGTTAGGGGCGGAAATTTTGTAAAAGTGAGCTGGCTTTGCAAAGTGCAAAACCATAATGCATGATATCGCACAGTTTTAATGCCGAAAATAACTACACTTTTTCACTAGTGTTAAGCTGACCGATATGTCCGTAACACAAATTGCAATTTTTCTCAAAATTCTGTTTTGGGCATTTTTAGGCTGGGGAAGAGCCTGAGATGTGGGAGAGAAAGAAAGCCTTTAGGGGTGGCACCATAGTAAGCAGCTATTTATGCTACTATAGGAGGCCCACTTAGTAACTCGAGGTGAGGTTTAGGTAGTAGTGTAGTATTTTGACATGCAAAGTGAGACGTATGAACAGAACAGTGCACTCTTGTGAAGATTTGATGTTTTTCGTAGTGAGGAAACTCACACAACGATGAGATTTGTACAGATCCCTGAGGCACTCCACTGCCCACTCCCTTCCACTGAAAAAATTGTCCATTTAATCCTACTCTCTGTTTCCTGTCTTTTAGCCAGTTTGTAATCCACGAAAGGACATTGCCACCTATCCCATGACTTTTTACTTTTCCTAGAAGCCTCTCATGAGGAACTTTGTCAAACGCCTTCTGAAAATCCAAGTACAGTACATCTACCGGTTCACCTTTATCCACATGTTTATTAACTCCTTCAAAAAAGTGAAGCAGATTTGTGAGGCAAGACTTGCCTTGGGTAAAGCCATGCTGACTTGGGTAAGTTGCAGCAGTTAAAGTAGGCATTATTGTAACCAATACGTTTCTTTGTGCTTTTCTAGATCTGTTTTGAGGTTTATTAGGTAAGTGAGACATATTTACCGTTTCCTGTAATAGAAGCAATTTCCATAATTAAAAGCAGACCAGAAAAGGTATGGAGAAGAGTTGTACTCACAAAAAGCCCAGAGAGAAAGAAAATAAGAAAACTCAAGTGCAAACAAAGGGGCGAACAAAGGGGCATGCTCCTTTGTCATGCTCCTACGTTGTGTGGACCTCGGCGCCTCCAGTATCACCGCGGTTGTTATAAGCCATCACCCACAGATGACATCAGCAAAGGGGGGGAGTGGCAGGAAGAACCTGCCCGGCTCAGGAACACAGGTGTTGGTGGTAGGTGGAAAATGAACGTCCAGAAGCACAGCATCAAGTAACTGTAACACTCTCAGTGGCAAAGAGAACAAGCAAGGCACAGCCTGCTTGCATGCATTAGTTAATTTTATGCATTCAAATACATGCAAAACAGGAGATTGATTTTTGTGACTCAATATAGAATATTTTGCATGATAAACAGTTTTATGCACATTATACACTCTTATCGCAGCTTAGTAAATCTACCTATTTATTTGTTCAGATAACACAACATAAATCACTGTCTCCGCATAATAATAAATGTATAATGCAACACAGGAAATAGTTATCTATCAAAGATGTTTTCATGTTTTCTGCAGAATTTTCCCATCACGTGGTTTGGTCTCCCATATTGCTCTCACCCTCAGGCTCAAAACCTCCACAGTTTTCTCTCTTTGCAGCTTGAACCTCTCCCCCACGCTTAATCTTTCCTCCTGCTTGGGTCAATCCGCCAGTTCGTTCGCTACCTCTCCTTCCCCCAACCCCCAGCTTTTTCTCTCTCCTCCACCAAGCTCAACCCCCTTCTGCCATTCTCTCTTTAACCCCAACCCTGAGGAACACCCTCAGCTCATCCTTTCTGCTCCCAACCACCTTGGACCCTTTCTCCCTGATTTTCTCTCTCTCCTACCCCTCAGCAAGACCACCAGCTTTCTCTCTCTTCCCCCTCCCCCCCAGGTCTCTCTCTGCTGCACCCAAACAAGCCCCAGTTTTCTTTTTTACCCTACACACAGCTTGAACCCCCCTCCCCAGCTTTCTCTCTCTCTCTCTCTCTGCTTCCTCTCTCAACTCTTCCCTCACCTCGGCAAGACCCCCTAGCTTTCTCTGACTGCCAACCCGCGCTTTAGCAAAACCATCAGTTCTCTCCTACCTTTCCCCAAGCTTGCTGTAGTTCACAGCAGGGAAGGGAGGTATCCAGAGAAAAGGACAGGTGGGCAGAGAATTAGGAACTCAGAGAATATTTGATCCACACCAATAAAAAAAGAGCAGGACAAAGGACTAACAGAAGGCTGTCTTATTCTTTTGTTCAGGCTCCCAGCAGACCCCGACTGCTCCCTCCTTTATTGGAAACATGTAGGTCACAGTTGACACTGCAGGCTCATCTCCTCCATCCTGTATGGGCCAAAACCAAATTTCCCTGCTCCTGTCTCACTTTCAACTGACCCTGATGCTATTCCTTTCTCTCTTCTGGCCCCTGCAGGCCTCCACTGTCATTTGCTGCTGGCTTTCTGCTCTCCATACCTAATTCTGTGGCGCAAACACATAATTCTATGCAGGAGGGGAATTCTGCGGAAAATCCTGCTCAACCCAGAATACCCTCAGGAGTGGTAACTGTACCAGAACTGCAAGAAAGAACAGAACCAAGATACATACTTACTTCTATCCCTGACAGCTACCTAGTACCAGACAGGTTTGCCAGTTGGCTCCAGATTTTCAGGAGGAGTCTGATCCAGTCCTGGTTTTACCCCACTGCCTGCCTGGTCCTCTAGTCTTCCTTTTCTTAGGGAAATTAGTAGGGACACCAAAACTAGAAGTCCAGGCAGGTAGCGGAGTAAAAACCAGGCGTGGATCAAGCTGTCCTGAAAATCTAGATCCAACTGGCAATCCTAGCGCCAAATAACATTCTTTTAAATATCTAACAATAAGTTTTTCTTGCAGATGTAGTACTTTTTTTTCGGTATTTAAAATAGGTAGCCTTGGCTCAGCATTGCAAAGTAGAGTGGTGGTTAAAGGACAGAGTTGCGAACCTAGGTTTAATTCTTTCATCCACCCTTTAGGTTGTGACCTACAGCAGACCACTCAATATCTCAAAGCACAAGATCAAGATGAACTGCAGATCTACTACCTGTGTCTGCAGTGACCTACAACAGCGGTCCTCGGCCCAGTCCTCGGCTGGACAATCTGGTTTTCAGGATGTCCACAGTTACATGCATGAAACAGACTGGGCTGGATTGAGGCATAAGGTAATATAGGCATTGTGCCTAGGGCACCAAATTCTGAAGGCATTCTAAAACTGGGATCCCCACCATTGTCTCTGATTTGAG